>NC_141869.1:306818-613636 GCF_024713525.1 Acromyrmex echinatior
TCAGTGGTCTTATGCTGTGGTTATGCAGTTTATATAATTTTGTGTGTGATAGCCCTTACTCATTCATTGGAGTGAGTAGGAACATGTTTAAGAATGTGAACAAATCCTTTACTGTTGTTTTCCTTCAGTTTTCAATCAAATCTGATCTAATTCGACTACTATATCGTGGCGTCTCTTTAAGACCACACTACAAATTTTTGCATAATGCATAAGACATAATGGCTTCTGCACTGTCTGCACATAAAATGCAGCAATACTTGATGGAAGTTCACGCAATAATCAATTATCGCTTTTTTATAAAAGCGAAAGAATGATTTTTGATTGTTGGTGATTATCTTTCACCGCGCGTTGCCGCGTCGTGTATGCAGGAAAGAGAATCAACCAATCAGTATAAAATGAAGATTTATGATTAGTCAATTCTCTTATGCCTATATTTTATATGTTATGCAGTATTATACAAAGGTCTTTACTTGGAAATAGTGCGCGGAGCGAAGCATGCGCTCGAAGGGGCACAGTAGTGCCCCCTATCTCTTCAATACTCATCAGTGCTACATTTGATACTGGCTATATGATTGGCACTTGAGTCGATGAGATTTTAGAAGAAGACGAAGAAGTACCTGCAAACACAATAAAATAATAAACCTTAAGACTTGAGGAATTGACCAATCGTAGTCGATTATTCTTCTCACATTCGATTGTGATCAGTTTCTTAAGGATTAAGACTTACTCTATAGTATTTACGGAGTTATCGTTCATAGGCTCATTAGCCTATACGAAGTTAACCTCTCACTTTTAGAATTAATGTATATTGATAATTGTGTTGAATTAGGCTTGGTTTGTGCTGGCGACCCGAATATCGTAATACAAAACATATTAAAAAATAAAAAAAAATTTTTGTCTGCTCTCCACTTGGCATTTTTTTCTATTTTTTAAAAATTATGATAAGTTGAACTAGATTGTGCTTAAATTGTACTAACATTGTACTAAAATATTATCTTCAAATAATGATAACAGAAGCTAAGACAAAAAATAATTTTTGACAAATCTGAACGTTTACATTCGAATCCGTTATTCAAATGACATAAAACTGCATATCTCAGTTGTGCTAGCCTAAGAGTGATATTTCATTTGTGCGTTTTTGTTGCATGACAAATTTTTCAAGCCTGTTGATTAGAGATAGAGAGATCCGAGGCTTTCTTTGTTTTGTACACATTTGTCGTACGATAAAAACGTACAAATGAAATAGCATCTTAACACAAGTCAGTACAACCTTCAAATTCTTCCGTACAACGATGTTAAGAGCACTTTACTCTTGCTTGCGGCTCTTTGCACTTCGATTTTTTGTCCACCAATCGGTTTGTAGTACTTCGATATCGACAATACTATATATCTGAGTTGTGCTAGCCTAGCACAAATCAACATAACCTTCAAATTCTTCGACACAACAATATTAAGGACACTTTGACTTTTGCTCGCAGACCTTCGTGCTCGGCTTTTTTTTTACCCTTGTTTAATTGACCCCCCCACCACTACCATCACCACCACCACCACCATCACCACCATCACCACCATCACGCCGAAATAAAAAATGCATGACTTAGAAGCTATTAGAATTAGAAGCTATTTATGAGCTTTTGAACTCTGCAAAAAATTTTGATCTTGTCCCGGAAAAATCTTCATTTAAAGGTGGCAGGCTGAGTGGACTTCCACTCAGTCTCCCATCCCTTAAAATTAACGATAGAAAATCATAGGCCCAGAATTAGGAGGTCTTTGTGACTTCTTAAATGAATGTTCTTTCCATTTTTGAGCTCTCTTATCCCCAAAACACTCCTAAAACTAATCTAAACTCAAGAAGTAAGTCACTGAAAATAGCACTACATCTAAAATTTTATTAATGAATATGATTCTGTCATAAATCTGATACAAGAATATATAATCCTTAATTTTTAAGCTGCAATCTTTAGTAAGAAAATCATTTCCTAGCCTTTTCACACAAGAGAGAACTATATTACAGAATGGGAAAATAAATCATTTTATGACGGGAAATTATCTGCCGATTAGGAGCTCACGAAATACGCATAAATCAATTTTTGAGCTGCAACTCTTTAACAGGAAAACTACCCTCTGCCCTTTTTCTACTAGAGAGAACTATGTTATAAGATTGTAAAATAAATCATTTTTAAGACGGGAAATTAAAGTTTTGCTTATTAAAACAAAAAGATTCAAGCGAATCTTCATAAACGTTAAGGTAGGATCGGGTATTATGAGTATCCTAAGGAAACATTTTGATATATTAGGTGTTGGAATTAATTCGTAGCGTTTTACAAGTGATGGGAAGTACTTTCATTAATGTATTTTTTAATGCTCATGTGAAATAAATAACATTCTTTCATTAAAAACGCTACGAATTAATTCCAACACCTAATATCTGGCATATTGAAGAATAAAAAAATCTTATGTATACCATTTGATAGATTTGTTTATGTATCTTAGTATTGAAATTAGATTATTTTAACGCAAATGTTGAAATGGTGGTGGGTGCTCTTATTACCCGCCCAGTGTTCGTATTATCCTTTAGTAGGCTAATAAGAGCATCCTTAGGGGTAATATGAGCACAGGAAATTTTTTGTAAGAAATAATGTAGAAATGAAAGATTGAAATGTGTATGTGTATGTATGTATTGGATCATCTAAAAAATATCCGCGGTTTTTGTTCAATTTTTGAATGAAATTTTTCTTTATTGAAAATCAATTTTAATCAAGTATATATTGGCCATTATTATCTATAACCTTTTGCCATTTTTCGGGTAATTTCATAATTCCATCCGTGTAGAACTTTTGTGGTTTATCAGCGAAAAACTTTTTCAAGTGATTTTCGGCAGCTCTTTTGTCGGCCAATGTTTTTCCATCAAGAGAGTTCTGCAGAGATCGAAACAAATGGTAGTCAGACGGTGCAAGGTCCGGGCTATACGGTGGATGCATCAAAACTTCCCAACTAAACTCCCTCAATTTTTGGCGCGTCATCAAAGATGTGTGTGGTCTGGCGTTATTATGGAAGACAACACCTTTTCTGTTAATCAATTCTGGTCGTTTTTTCTTAATCGCTTCCTGTAATCTATCTATCTAGTTGTGAACAGTAGAGCTCTGAATTAATCGTTAGGCCATGTGGTAACACCTCATGATGGACGACTCTCTTTCAATCCCACCATACATCACCTTATTTGCCATCAATCCAGGCTTTGAAGTCGTTTGTGGTGGTTCGCCGCGCTTATTCCATGATCTTTTACGAACAATATTCTTGCATTTCACCCATTTTTCATCGCCTGTGATGATTTGCTTCAGAAATGGGTCGATTTCGTTGCGTTTTAGTAGAGTTTCGCTGATGGAAATTCGATCAATCAAATTTCTTTGCGTTAATTCATGTGGCACCCAAACATCGAGTTTCTTTGCGTAGCCAGCCTTTTTCAAATGATTCCAAACTGTCATATGGTTGATTCTTAGTGCATTGGCTATCTCCTGACAGCTCACATGCCGGTCTTGCTTGACCAGTTGCAAAATTTCATCGACTTTTTCAGTGACTGGCCGACCAGAGCGAGGTCGATCTTTGACATCAAAATTTCCAGAACGAAATCGAACAAACCACTCCTGCGTCCTGCGTTCACTTAGAGCATCCGCGCCGTAAACTTCACAAATTTATCTGCATGTTTGTGCTGCGTTTTTGCCTTTTTTGTAGTAAAAAAGCATCACATAGCGTATTTCTTCAGATATTTCACTCATTTTCAAACCAATACAACTTTTGACACGATTGATGAATTACCAAACTTTGTTTACAAAAAATATAACTTAAAATGTCATCTTTCAGACGCGCATTCGTTTGACACAATTAGATTAGTGTTGCCCGATATATGACCATCAACACCATCTAGTGACAAAAAACCGCGGATACTTTTTAGATGACCCAATATATATATATATGTATGTATATATGTATATATGTATGTATGTATATATATATATTAGGTGTTGGAATTAATTCGTAGCGTTTTACAAGTGATGGGAAGTACTTTCATTAATGTATTTTTTAATGCTCATGTGAAATAAATAACATTCTTTCATTAAAAACGCTACGAATTAATTCCAACACCTAATATATATATATATATATATATATATATATATATATATATGAGACATTTTATTAGAACAAATGGCAATTAGATGTTTATTTAATATAATCCTAAAATAATGTTACATTTGCAAATATTTAGTAAATATTACCAAATGATAATGCTTATAAATATTTGTAAAAATAACATTATTTTTATTCATATTAACCAAATATTTGATTGGCATTATTTTTCACTATACATTTAATAACTATTACATACATTTAATAAGCTCTAACGAGATCAACCACTGCTAAAAAAATATACACTAATGTACAGTGATTGCTAATTATGACAATACAACACACTTTATTGCTAGCATTGCTATTGTATTGTTAATATTGTTACCTTATGTACTGCCACCTATTACACGCAATATTGCCAAATATGGTTAATGTATTGCTATGTACTATTGCTAGCATATTGCTAGTACTACTGCTAGTATTGCCTGTTTTATTACTGTACTGTCGCAATATATTTCTAAAGAATTGTACACTGATTGCCATAGTGGTTGACTCCTCACCAGATTCTTTTTTTGTAATAAAGATGCTCATAATACACGACCATGCATACCTAAATCCGAAAATTCGTGTCTAATAAATCAATGGTTTTGGGATTTTATGAAGTTAGAATAGCTCAATACTTTTCAAATTTACAAATATTTTTACTTTACATATTAACATGCAGAACAAAATTTTATCTCATTGTAGATTGGAGACCTTATGAAATTAGAGGAAAAAATATAAGAAATAAAAAAATAACGTACCTACTTATTTAATATTATAACTATTCGAAGTACATAAATTTCGCAGCATATTAGAATGTCGCGAAGACAGATGCATCTTTTTACAATAGTTGGTACTACTGGTACCAACCACAGAAATATAAAGTGCTCATATTCAGTGTTTATAATACCTGATCCTACCCTATATATTGTATTACGATTCATCTGTATATTTTTTTTAATAAGGAAAACTTTTTACAATTTCCAGTCATAAAATGACTTATTTTCTGATTTCGTATCATAATTCTTTTTAGCGTGAAAAGAGTAGGAAGTTTTTTCGCTAAGTGATTGCAACTAAAAAATTGATTTATACGTATTTCGAGAGCTCCTAAATCAGCGCATAATTTTCTATCATAAAATGATTTATTTTCCCATTCTGTAATATATTGTAATTTTCTCTTGCGTGAAAAGAACAGGGGGTGGTTTTCCTACTTAATGGTTGCAAACTTAGTAGGTTTATACTTACTAGGTAAAAATCCAAAAATACATAATCTTTGAGTAGCTAAAAAATTAAGAATTATATATTTTTGTATCAAATTCATACCAGAACCATATTCATTAATGAAATTTTAGATGTAAAGCTATTTTCGATGACTTATCTTTTGAGTTTAGACTAGTTTCGGAGTTGTTTTGGATATAAGGAATGGAGCTCAAAAATCAAAAGAATACTGATAAAGAACTTCTAATTCTGAACCTACGAGTAATTTCCTATTGTTAATTTTAAGAGATGGAAGGGGCGTCCACTCAGCTTCCCTATCTTTAAATTAAGATTCATCCTAACAGGGCAAGCTCAAAATTTTTTTTGCGGGGGTTGAAATCTCAAATAGCTTCTAATTCTGAGCTATTTTTATTTCGGCATGGTGGGGAGAGGCAGCTGGACAAGGGTCTTTTTTTGTCAATAAATCAGATTTGTGATGCTTCGATGTATATCTGACAATACTATACATCTGAATTGTGCTAGCCTAGCACAAATCACCACCTTCTAATTCTTTGACACAATATTAAGGGCACTTTACTTTTGCTTGTAGCTCTTCGGATTCGGCTTTTTTGTCAATCAGATTTGTGGTCCTTCGATGTCGATAATACTGTATACGAGGGCAAATCAATAAGTACTCGTGTTAGTAATGAAGACGCAAGCTTCTCACAAAATTTTTTTTTATTTTTCAACGTAATCCTCTTTTAGGAGGATACACTTTTCCCAACGCTTCTGCCATTTTTTTAACCCCACAGAAAAATACGATTTGTCGAACTCTGCAAAATAGACCTCTGTTTCGGCGATGATCTCCTCATTCGACGTGAATTTCTTTCCACCGAGCCATTTTTCCAAATTTGGAAACAAGAAGAAGTCACAGGGGACTAAATCCGAAGAGTACCCATTGGGCCGACAGCTTTTTCATTCCCAAGTTATCATGCAAAATATTGAATGCCATTCCGTACGACACGCCTCTGCTACTTCATGTACTTTTGTTCGACGATCATTGAGAATCATGTCGTGGACTTTTTCAACGATTTCCTCAGTAACCATGTCTGCCGGATGACCTGACTCCTCATCAAAAACAGATGAACGACCACGTTTGAATTCGTTGAACCAATATCTGACGGTTGTCATAGATGGTGAAGAGTTCCCATAGACAACATCCAACTTCGTTTTTATTTTTTCGCACGTTTTTCCATCCAAAAATAAGAAACGAATCACGGATAGATATTACTTTTTTTCCATTGTATTGGAAAATATTAAACACGCTCACTACGAATTGCTGTCAAATCAAGACTATTGCATGAATCACTCTGAAATTTTGTATGGCGTCGTTTAAAAGATGATAGTACACGGTAATGGCAACTTGCATCAGCAACGTCGTCTGTCTTGAAACACGGGTACTTATTGATTTGCTCTCGTATCTAACTTGTGCTAGCACAATCTAGATGTTCAGTATTATTAATATGAAAGCATTACAAACTTGATTTATGGACAAAAAAGCTGAGCGCGAAGAATCGCAAGCAAGAGTGTCCTTAATATCGTTGTATCGAAGAATCTGAAGGTTGTGCTAGGTTAGCATAACTGAGATATGCAGTTTTATGTCACTTGAATGATTAATTCGAGTGTAAACACTAGTAGTTATATTCAGATATGTCAAAAATTACTTTTTGTCGTAACTTCTAGTGTTGTCATTATTTAAAGGTAATACTTTAGCACAATATTAGCACAACCTAGCACAATTTAAAAGATTAGAAAAAACGCAAAGGTGGGGACACCAAAAAAATTTTTTTTTTATTTTTTAACGTATTTTTTTCCATATTACGATATTAATGTTTTGCATAATGCAGCACGAACCTAGCACAATTTAGCACAATTTTCAAAATACGTTAGTTCTAAAAATGGGGAATTAACTTTGTATAGGCTGTTTATTAATCGTAATGGTTCAAATAGAGCTTTGGCCTCTCCATCTGGAGATCAGGTTTCGAAACAATAATTTTTCCGAAATTATATTATTAGCCTAATTTCCAACCCCAATCTGGGGAATCGATGCATATATTTACTTATATATGGGATCTATAGTTTTTAACGCCGGTGGTAAATATACCCTTACTAGTTTGCCATTGCCCTCTGAGAAGCGACCAAATCAAATTTTTATATTTTGGATGAATTTGATACCTTGGATTTTCGGCATAGAAAGTAGCCGCGCTATATTGTACGCCACAATCGTTACGTTCGTCTTTGTCTAACGCACGTAATAATATGAAATAGAACCACAAAAAAATGTGAACATTACTCTACGAAGTTTGGTACACGAAAAAAGCCGGGAAATGTGTGTCCAGTCTCAGATTTCTCTCTGCTAAAAATTAACTTGAGATTTTAGATGCAAAAAGAATTCGACTAATTGCATTGATCATAGATATATAAGAGAGACCTAGCATTAGTTGTATATATCTGAGTTTGGCAGAACGGTATAAGAGACGAAATATCGAGCTAACTTATCCTTCTCTGGCGCGCAACTTGACACTTATTGGGAGTACAAATTAGTTCGATCCGTTTTCCAAAAGATGGCTCCGGCTGTTGTGAATGGTTTATAATGACAACTGATTTTGGCGTTTTCAGAGAGATTAAACATCTGCTAATAATATTCAGTTTATATCGCTTTGAGTTTCATACAAAAACCTTGATTTTTACTGTGTTTGAAATGTCGAATTTTGTGTTAACTAAGCAGCATTTGCGGGAGGTTTTAATTTTCTGCTTTAATTGAAAGAAAAGTGCAGCTGAAGTCTATCGAATGCTTGTCGAAGTTTATGATGACACTGCTCCAACTGATAAATCATGTAGGGAATGGTTTCGACGTTTCAAGGATGGAGATTTCAGCGTTGAAGACAAGCCTCGCTCTAGACAACCAAAAAAATTCGAAGACAAAGAATTAGAAGCATTACTCGAAGAAGATCAGAGTCAAACGCAAGAGAAGCTTGCAGAATCATTGGGAGTAACTCAACAAGCCGTTTCTGCATGATTGAGAGCCATGGGAATAATTCAAAAACAAGGAAATTGGGTGCCTTATGAACTGAAACCGAGAGACATTGAAAGGCGATTTTTCACTTGCGAACAGCTGATTCAAAGACAAGAAAGAAAAGGTTTTTTGCATCGGATTGTGACTGGACATGAGAAGTGGATATTCTACGACAACCCCAAGAAGAAAAAATACTACGCTAAGCCCGGTCAATCGTTGCCATCGACCTCAACATCAACACTAAAGCCAAACATTCATGGTTCGAAGATCATGCTCTATATCTGTGGACCAAAAGAGTGTTGTTTACTATGAGCTGCTGAAACCTGGCGATTTCTTTACGGGCGATCGGTATCGACTACAATTGATTCGTTTGAGCCGTTCATTGCGAGAAAAACGGCCGGAATACGAGCAAAGACATGATAAAGTTATTTTTCTTCATGATAACGCTCGGCCTCATGTCACAAAAGTCGTAAAAAAATATTTGGAAACGCTCAAATGGGATGTTTTACCGCACTCGCCGTATTCTCCAGACATTACTCCTTCTGATTACTGGTTGTTCCGAAGGATGCAGCACGATTTGGCAAGTCACCGGTTCACTTCTCCAAAATTGGATCGCCTTCAAAGATGAGTCATTTTTTCGAGATGGAATTCGAAAATTGCCTGAGAGATGGGAAAAAGTAGTAGCCAGCGATGGACAATACTTTAATCTGTTCATTCATTTTGTTTTGAAATAAATGCATTTTTGAATACAAAAAAACGGACTGAACTAATTTGTACTCCCAATATATTACTGAAAAAAATAAGATGTAAAAGTAATGGTAATACTCAAGAATTTTACCTTCCTCACAGATTTTGATGAAATTAAAGTAGAAAATATTTATTCTAGCCTCACTTACAGTCTTAAGCTAATCAGAGGGTCGTATCAGTATCTTAAAACATTACTTAATAACGTTTTCTCTTGGCTGCACTATCGCTCACTTGTGCAACACTCAGACAGTGTAACGTGTTTCCGTGGCTATAGTGTAGTATAAATTTTATGCACGAAGTGGGGTTTTGCTACACGATCTCAAAGAGACGATATAGAGCCAGTGTGACATTAAAAATTTGAAAATGGAAGTCAACCGGCAGAATTAAACACGATAACATGAAATAGTGTGTACCATATGTACACTTGTGTAGTGCAGCATTGATGCAGCACTTACACGCAACTGGTGTAGTGCGAGATTATACTCAGTGTATCCCAAGAGAAAACTCTATAATACAGTCTTAAAATAAGAACCAACTATGGATGCCTACCCATGCAGCGGAATAGCGGAACGAAAGCGGAACTAATCACAAGCACCAATTGCAGTTGGTATAAAACGCTTGTGATGAATAGGGTCTATCTTATATGCCTATGACATTGGTCATGTAACCAAATTGTTCAAATGTGATTTGTTCTTTCTCTGTCTGAGATCTCGGATCGATTTCCAATATCATGGACACAAGGCTTTAAGAAATCCTAAAGTCTGTTTTGTCAACCAACGTGATTTTTTTATTTTTTCATTTTTTTACAGATTTAAAAATCCTTTTCCAGAATTAAAGCATAAACGATAATAAAATTCAAACCGGTCGACTTTATGGTGAAAATGAAAAAAATTATGAAATTTAAGTCTATTTTACCTGCTTTTAGTCCAATGTAGCATTTAAAGATGTCATTTGCTGCGATTTAGTTCATACAAACATTCTATAATATAAATATTTATGTAAAATGGGAACGGCTTACATGGAATGGACTACGGATTACATGAACAATATTGAGTTCTTAGAATTAAGACCTGAACAAAAAGGTGGCCGTAATTGAGTCGTGAAATGTAAGTCGTATTCGTAGATCAACATATAATTTTGGCGTAATTATACATGTGCCGATATAGCTTAAGTTCAAATACTATGAAAGATTGGTATCCTAGAAAATTTATGCGTATATATGCGTGCAGTATTGATATATCAGGCTGCAGTCCATTTACTTCAAAATGCTCTGAACGTTACGCTTCAAATGCTACGCTTGGATTGGTCCATTAGTGTTCATGAGTGCTACATAGACGTTTCAGCCAATCCTAGAGAGTGGGAGCGAAAACATATTGATGTCATATGAGAATGGAAATTTATTGGAAGTATTTTAAAGCGTTAAGTGGATTAGCCATATTAGTATTATACATGCTTTGTAGCTCTCGCAGTGTCAAATGGATCGCTAACCCAATGTGTGTAAGTCTATAAAGTGATCCCGTTGGAATTCAATCTTTAGTTTAGGATCCTTGGGGATACTGGCATGACAGTACACATCGAACTCCAAGAAAATAGTTGATTTATCGATTTATATATATGATTTATAAAACCTCAACAGATTACATGGAGCAGACTCAACAGACTACATGATATTACATCAATATTGCACATGCACATAATACATAATTTTTGTGCAATCTTTTTTCCTATACTGAAGCTTTTAAGCTTATTTATAAAAACACAGTATTGTTTTTTCATGTAATCTAGTCCGGACTAATTCAAACAATGTTATTGGAACTAAAAAATAAATTGTACAATTAAATGGTAAAAATGTATCAGATTGAATTAAAAGCTATCAAAAATTTTTGTTTATTTTATTTATTTACTCTTTTTTGCAATCAGGATGGTTTGCAGACCAGATTTAATACCAGGATGCTAATATAATTAAAAATGTATCCAATCTAATACAATTGTACTAAATTTGACGCTCCGGACAAAGCTTGTTTTATACGTTTAAAGTATAAAATTTTTATATTGTTAGGAAAAGTCTTTTTAGTTAGAGTATAATTGAACCATATTTTTTAAATTGTTTACAAATCTTATATTAAATTAAACATATATCGTTTTGATCAATGATCTTTTGCCATTTTTCGGTTAGAGCCATTATTCCATCGGTGTAGAATTTATGTGATTTTTCTCGATAAAAAACCGAGATAAATGATTTTCTCAGGTTTCTTTTAAAGTTTATTCTATTAAGAAAGTTCTGCAAAGACCGAAACCACACAATGGTAATCGGACGGTGCAAGGTCAGGACTATACGGTGGATACATATCAATATTTCCTAGCCAAACTCTCTTAATTTTTGTCGAGTCATCAAAGACTTGTGGCCAATCATTGTCATGATGGAAGACTTTTTCTATTGATCAATTCTGATTGCTTTTCCTGAATGGATTACTCCAATCGTATTAGTTGTTGACAGTAGAGATCAGAATCAATCGTTTTGCCTGGCGACAGCAGTTCATAATGGACGACTTCTTCCTAGTTCCACTAGACACAGTATCATTTTTAGCGTCAATCTTTGTGATTGTTTGTAGTACTTCACTTCGACCACGATCTTTTTCGAACATTATTATCATAATATAATAATAATGTTCGAAAAAGATTGTAGTCGAAATATGTTATCCAATTTTTATCACCCGTTATCAATCTTTTTATCAAAAGAGGTTCAATTTTGTTTTAGCAGCAATTCGCAAATGAAAATTAGATCCATTAAATTTTTTACTGTTAAATCATGTAACACTCAAACATCGAGCTTCTTTGTGTATTCAGCCTTATGTAACCCCAAAACGGTTTCATGATCAATGTTTAGCTCCTTAGCTATGTCATAGCTGCTCACATGACAATTTTCTTCAATTTTTTGGAAGATTTCATCGACATTTTTTACAATATGCCGACCAGAACGATGCATCTTTGACATCGAAATTTCTATCTCGAAATCAATTCGCTACTGTTTGTCTAATTAGAGCATCCTCTCCATAAACACGACAAAGGACTATGCCCAGCTTTATTTAAGGAATTTGGGCCCCGGATGAACAACTTTAAGACATGCCTAAAATTTTAAGATATCAAAAGAGAATAAAAAATTCCATAAGCCCAACTTTATAGGAGAGATTTCCTGAATACTAGAACTATCCAAAGTTCTCTATTATGACGATGTACCACTAGTCTTATCCAATTTCTTTGCGTCCAGGGCATCTTCCCGGGATGACGGCGGTAACGAATTGTATCAAAGACATTGAAGTAATATCTAAAATATTATATATCATTTGATTGACAGTTCATCAATCTGGCTCACTGGTCGCGATTCATGCCGTCATGTCACAGAAATTCGGATTTGCTTGTAATGACAGCGATGCCCCTGGAGTTCGCTCTGGGAGGGGGGGGGGGGGTGGACAAGCGGCGAATGTACCAATCGGGTAAACCAGCCTTTGGTACGGAGTCATCTCGAAGCAGCTATTGGTCGCGATGAGATCTACTATGGGCAATGTAGAAAATATTAGGTGTTGGAATTAATTCGTAGCGTTTTTTAAATGAAAGAATGTTATTTATTTCACATGAGCATTAAAAAATACATTAATGAAAGTACTTCCCATCACTTTCTACTACTTTTGACCATCTTTCGGGCAGTGAATGAATACCGCGTCGGAAGAACTGTTCATCTTTAGATGAAATCCAGGAATCGAACCATTTTGTACAATCTTCGTAAGATGTGAACTTCTGCTCGCACAAGCTATGAGCTAATGATCGAAACAAGTGGTAGTCGCTAGGTGCAATATCAGGAGAATACGGCGGGTGCGGTAGCACTTCCCATTTAAGTGTTTCCAGGTATGTTTTTACCGGTTTTGCAACGTGTGGGCGAGCATTGTCGTGCAGCAAGATGACTTTATCGTGTCTTTCGAAGTATTCCGACCGTTTTTGCTTCAATGCACGGCTCAAGCGCATCAGTTGCCGTCGGTAGAGATCTCCAGTAACGGTTTCATGCGGTTTTAGCAGTTCGTAGTATATGACACCCTTCTGATCCCACCAAATACAGAGCAGGAGCTTTGAGCCATGGATATTGGGCTTTGCCACTGATGTTGATGGTTCGCCGGGCTTAACCCATGACTTTCTGCGCTTTGGATTGTCATAATGGATCCACTTTTCGTCACCGGTAACAATCCGATGCAAAAAACTTTTTCTTTTCTGCCGTTGAAGCAGCAGTTCGCACGTGAGAAAACGTCTCTCAATATCCCTTGGTTTCAATTCATATGGGACCCAATGTCCTTCCTTCTGGATCATGCCCAAACTTTTAAGACGTTTTCCTATTGTTGAGAAGTCAACTTCCAATGACGTAGATAATTCTTTAAGTGTTTGACATGAGTTTTCATTGAGCAGTGCCTGCAAATCGTTATCTTCAAATTTTTTCGGCTGACCAGGTCGCTCCTTGTCATCCAAGTCGAAATCACCAGCTTTAAAACGTGCAAACCACTTCCTACACGTTTGCTCAGCCAGAGCATGTTCACTATACACATCCACTAAAATACGATGAGCTTCAGCTGCACTTTTGTTCATATTAAAGTAATGAAGCAAAACTCCCCGCAAAAATACTTTATCTGGCACAAATTTTGACATATTCAATGAATTATACAGTATTGTTATTTATGATTTCAAGAAAGGTTATGTACGGCAAATGACGTCCTATGATAGATGTTTACAATGTATACAGAACTATAGGTAACAACGAAATAGTGTACTGCTTGTGCCATCTCTTGTAAAACGCTACGAATTAATTCCAACACCTAATATTTAAAAAACCAATCGCGTAAACATTTGTTGGCTGGGGAAGTGCTAGATTTCTTGGAACAAGAATCTAGTAGTTCCACAAGAGCCTCACTCAACACATTTAAATATATATATATATATATATATATATATTGGGTCATCTAAAAAGTATCCGCGGTACTTTGTCACTAGATATATGACCATCAACACACATCTAGTGACAAAAAACCGCGGATACTTTTTAGATGACCCAATATATATACAATATATATATATATCATACCTGTTGGTGCCATTATAAAAAAAAACGTACTGAAACGAGAGATGGAAATGTTACAGTTAAAGATACTGAACCTTTGTCAAATCAATGCAGCCTTTTTATCAATTAAACCTTTTGTTTCA
This sequence comes from Acromyrmex echinatior, assembly GCF_024713525.1. Lineage (NCBI taxonomy): Eukaryota > Metazoa > Arthropoda > Insecta > Hymenoptera > Formicidae > Acromyrmex > Acromyrmex echinatior. The sequence continues at coordinate 321,250 of NC_141869.1, forward strand.
TACTTTGAGTGTCTCTCTCTCTCTCTCTCTCATCAATTATTATATATCATTATAACTATGCATTTAGGGTCCAAAAAAGGTTTTAGTTGTCTTCGTCAAGATTGAACATATTCCAGATACTAGATATTTTGAAAAATTGAATAAAACTAGTCTTACATGGTGCACAATACATGGTCATAATAGTGAACTTTGAACAGCTGTAGCATTAAAGGGACTCATTTTACAAAGTCGTGCATATGGAACTTTTTAATCTTTTTTTCATGCTCTACAATCCTATTATAACTAGGTCTCAATGCTATTCAGCCGGGGCCCAAACTGGGCATAGTCCTTTTTTCTGCGGCTTGCGCAGCGTTCTTCCCCTTTTTATAATCTTCTTGTTCTTCTTATATTAGATCTCTGGCCTGTATTACACCTCTCTCATGTACTTATGGTGCACGTTGATTATTCAACTGCCACGATGCTATATGGAACTTACAGTTTTAATGCAGGTTCCAAACGGCGGATTTTTCGAGAGATGTTTGTGGGCAAGGATACTCTCGAAAGGTTGCCAGTCTTTTCCGAGATGAAACATAAACGTAAATATTTTGATTCCTACTAAGACCCGGGACCTCTGGAATGGTAGACCAGTGCGCTGTCTGTCATGCCATGCTCGCTTTTTTATAATAAAATGGAATGTATCGGAAATGTTCCTGATTTTCACTTATTTTCAAACTCGAATATGTCAGTATTGTTCAATCATCTATGATCAATTTACTTCAAATGTAGAAAAACTACTAATTGATACAGAAGACTATTCAATGAAGAGACTATTATACGAAAAGGACAATTTTGTTTATATATTTTTGGAAGAGCATAAGTTCTCGGAGGCGTCCCATCACTGCAAAGTAACATTCTATATTTAGAATTGAATATATAATTTGCATCTTTCCACCTCACAAGTAAACTCCGCAATCTTGTGACAATTCCTTTTGTGAGATCTTTTTTAATGATTTTATATGTATCTACATCTTGGAGCATCTCAGTTTTGAAATATACATTTGTTTATCTAAAGCGACCGTGACATTACCGTTATTAGCTCGGGTAAAAATAACATTATTATTCATTTCTTTAATAAAAATTCTAGTTTCTTTAGCTAACTCTAACTATTTTCTACTTCGTTCCCAGAGAAATGACAATGGAATCGACATCAAATCGATGTCGTTTAATTGATTCTAACCCAAATACGGACCAAATAAATTGAAAAAATGAAAATTGAAAAGGACGCATATTTACAACCTACATATTCTTAAATATAAGTTAATTATCATAAAGACTTCTTCTTTTATTTCTTCTATTTCTAGGGATTGTTGTTTACCAAAGGATGAATTCATTAAAGCAGTCGATTGGGTTTTAACTTCTACTTTTTTTATTTTTAATAATATTATAAACAGAATTATAGCACTCCTCCCTGGGATCTCCATTGTCTCCCATTGTTATGAATTTGGTCATGCGAAAGTTGGAAAGTAAAGCTTTGTCATTAATTCAATTGCCGTTTTATTATACATTTGTAGATGTAATTATGGCAGCACCTGCCAATTTGATTAATTCTGTTCTTGACATTTTTAACTCTCAACATCTAAGGATTCAGTTTACCATGAAGGTCGATGACGACAGATTGAATTTTTTAGATGTCACTTTAATTGTTAATAATAATATAATTGAATTTGATTGATATCATAAACCAATGTTTTCGGATAGATACTTGAATTTTTTATCTCATCACCCGATCTCTCAAAAGAGAAGTACGATTACTGGTTTGATAAATAAAGTAATTTTGCTTTTGAATTTGAAATTTTATTTTTGTTGGGTTATTTTTGTGGAATAATAACAAAGAGCCTACGAAAATAAAGAAGCTGTTATTAGATACAAGCCTCGTGACGAACTAACTACACTATTGATACACACAGCGTCTCGATCGACGCGGTAAGAAGTAAAAGCAATAGTGTCATGCTGCGTGCAATATCATAATTACATGAAATAAAATCTGCTTATATGATAAGATTATAATCGTACATTGCACACATAACACGCGGAACATAAAAATATCATAATTTCTAACACTTCCACTTTCCAAGTGTTATTACTAACCATCTAATTCTTCAACCAATTTTGACAATTCTTCTGCCAATTTTGGATTGCAAGAATTTGAATTTATCTCTCGCGATGCTCTTAGTGAGAATATCTGCAAGTTGATCATCAGAGAGCACGTATATAATTTCTATTGCTCGACTTTCATATTTCTCGCGTATAAAATGAAACCTTACATCGATATGTTTCGTGCGATTATGATATTCTGAATTCTTAATCAGTCTGATTGCGCTCTGATTATCAATATACAAAGTGATTGCCTTGTCATGCCTGGTTCCTAACTCGGTAAGAATTTTATCTAATCAAATACATTCTTTAATTGCAGTGCTCGCCGCTATGTATTCCGCCTCAGTCGTGCTTAGACTTATTGTCGCTTGATGTTCGAAGCCATGTATAATAATTGCTCCGCCTGCAAACTGAAAAAGATAGCCTATATTGAGCGTCGCGTTTCAATATCACCTGCGTAATCCACATCGAAACCTTTGATTTTAGAAGTATCGCGACCACGATATATCATATTTTTCGGTGCTTAACAAATACTTAAATATTCGCTTTATCGCGTTCCAGTGACTTTTATATCAAACTTATTACAGAAGCGACTTACCAATCCTACTGCGTATGAGACGTCAGGACGCGATGTCATTGCTAGGAATAGCAAACATGCTACGGCTTCCCGGTATGGGATTTTGTCCGCTTTCTTCCACTCATTCTCAGAGATCTTTAAAGTTACATGTGGATTAGATGGTACGGACATACTCTTTGTTTCGCATAAACCAAAACGTTTCAATAATCTTATTACGATGTGATATGATTTGTTCGATGCGATTTCGCTCTACTTCTATACTTACAAAGTTATTCACATCGCTCTCAGTAATATCAAATGTATTTCTTAGTTAGGTAAAGAATGATCGATTACAATAGTACAATCCGCTAACACGATCCCGTCGTCAACATATAGAGGCCAGATAGATCTTTCTTCCTTCGAAATCGTCAAAATAGACACATTTGTCAAACTCGCTTTGCTTTAGATTAAATTTTCTCATAAAATCGTTAAACCGATCGTTCTAACATCTTGTTGCTTGTTTTAATCCGTATATTGATCTATTTAATCAGCATACTTTATTATGATCTGCACTTATACTATCAAGAATTTTCATGTATAATTCTTCTTTGACTTTACCATTAATGAAGGCAGTTTTGATATCAAATTTTCGCATTTCCAAATTTTCGATCGCAGCGATAGTAAGCAACAAGCGTACTGAATCATATCTCACTACAGGTGAGTATATTTCATCAAAGTCAACGCCAGGTTTTTGCGAAAAATCTTTAGCACACAATCGTGCTTTATACCGAATTATTTCGTGACTTTCGCATAACATTGATTTTCTTTTGAACACCTATTTGTAATCAATGATGTTCTTTCCTTGTTCGTAAATCGACTATTGTCCAGGCATCATTCCGTCGTGAGTTTCAAGCTGTTCGTTAATCGCGGTAGTCCATTCTTTCGATTCCTTACTGTTTATTGCGTCTTCGTATGTTACTGGCTTACTATATAATGCAATGCATGCTTCATATCGATTCGGTCGCTTTAAATTATCAATTACGCAATTCATAGTTTTTGTTTGTTTCTACGACACTCGGTTTCGGTACATTATCATCTCCGATGTTTTCAATCTCATCACGGTCATTCATTTCGCTAGGAGAATTATTTAAAAACCGATGTTTAAAGAAACATTGTTCTCATTCTTTTTATATCGAGTCTTCTCGTTAAAAATTACATTACGCGATACTATTATTTTGTTGGTAAGTGAATTAAACAATCTATAATTCTTAGATTCGCCGTGATATCCAACTAAAAACATTTTACTTGATTTCGGCTCCCACTTTTTATGAAATTCTTTGGGAACATGAACGCAACGCTTCCAAATATCTTTACATGAGAAAGATCGGGCTTTCTTTTAAACCATAATTCATAAGGGACCGCATCGCGCGAATGAGATTGAATACATCTGTTCATAATGTAGACTGCCGTATTTGTAGCTTCAGCCCATAGACTTTTCGGTAATCCGCTCGCGATTAGTATCGTCCTTGCGCACTCGATTGTTATTCTGATATCATGCTCAGTGCCATTCTGTTCATGTGTATAATATATGGTTCTGATGTTTCAAAAATGATATCTCGATTCTTCATAAAATCATGCATTATATGCATGATTTGTAAATTCCGTGCCGTTATCAGTTCTCAAAGACTTTATATCATAACCGAAAGTATTTCTAAATTCTGTAACAAATTCTTTAAATCTATTATAAGTATCGCTTTTATGATGCATAAAATAAACTTTGCGGAAACCAAAATAATCATCTTTCAAAACTAAAAAACAACGAGACTCTCCAATTGACGTCGGTCCACAAACATTAGCATGAATCAAGTCACCGATCTTGCGTTTCTTATTACTCGCGTTTTTAAAAGGTAGTCTATGTTGCTTTCCAAGCACGCAATCCTCGCATAATAATTCATCTTCACCGCACATTAGCTTGGACGTTTCCTTTTTTAATGCAAAAACTAGAACGAATATCTCAAAATAGTATAAGATTTTTTTGTTCTTGACCCATTCTACGCCTCCAATGCGACTCTTACCCTATTTTTGGCACCCCGTATATGTAATTGATTCTATCAATCTCATGCATTTGTAGAAGAGTAGATTGACAAGAATATGAAGAGATGATCTTAGATTGTAATGCGCATGCTCCATACGAACAAATGCGCGTGCGTGGTGGATGCTCAAGCTGTGTACCGTTCACAAAGGCACAAAGGCGTCGATTATTTACACCTAATTTCCATATCACGAAAATGAACGATGCGCTAATGTAAGCGTTTAAAAAAAAAACCAAAATGGTTGCTTTCAGGTTTCTCTCTGATGCTGGCATTTTTTTGAACTGTGCTATTAGCTATTAACCTAGACAAAATATTACTGGATAACAAAAAAATCTCTTTTTGTTATCTTTCTATGATTTTATTTACTTCGGTTTTACACAGCAACGAGAGAGTTCTATTAGCCTATATTCCCGATTTCATCGATTTCATTCACATTAGTCGGTGCTTAGTAATTTTTTATTGCTTTTTATAATGAGAACGTTTTATATTAAAGTGAGAAATATTTATATTATATTAAAATGAGAAGTGTTTTATATTAAATAAAAATAATCTTATAATGACTCTATAATAATAAATAATAAATAACAAGGGCCAGATTTTTATGTATTTCAAATTCTTAGAACATACTTTTCGACCTTATTGTTAGGTCATCCTCATTATAAAGAAATTAAATACAAATTTGACAAAATTAATAAAACGATTAAAATTTATAGGTACGCAAAAAGTTGGTAGTATCTACCGTAGTAAACAATAAATACCGGAGAATATTGTTAATTTTGTCAGGAATAATTCTATTCAGATTCTTAATAGATGTTACACTGATTCAATTCAATTACATTTGGTTGATAAATAAATTTTAGAATAGCTAAATTTAACGAATTTGTTAAAAATCATCCAGAATTTTTTATTATAAAAGCAGACAAGGGTAATGTCACTACGTGTGTGAAGTTGGCACCTCATCTTTTGGCATCGCAAGTTTTGATAAGAGTTCCATTGGCACCCGCAATAGTTCTATAGTTCCTGATAGGTTTTATAAATAGTTCCGTTGATTTAACTAAAAAAAATAACACTTGAAAATTTGCGGTGCTAACTTCCCGTGGCACCGCAAGATTCGAAAAAATCAATTGAAAACTATGAAATTTTATAGTTCTCGAAGAGTTCTACAGTTCGTGATAGGTTTTAACAATAGTTCCGGTCTCTAAGTTATTTTAAATAATAATTAAACACGCGCGCTGGCACCGCGCCACAAGAGTAAAGTATCCTTTAACAGCTAGTTCCAGCCGACTTATTAGCATTTTCCTATAGTCCTACAATAGTTCCGACGATTTTTATAGATTTCGCTCAGAGTTCTGCCCTTTAAGTATTTTTTAATAATAATTAAACCCGCGCGCTGGCACCGCACCACAAGAGTAAAGTAGCCTTTAACAGACAGTTCCAGCAGACTTGTTGGCATTTTCCTATAGTTCTATAATAGTTCCGACGATTTTTATAGATTCGATCAGAGTTCTTGTCTTTAAGTATTTTCTAATAATAATTAAATTTATGGACTGGCACCGCACCACCAAGAGTAAAGTATCTCTTAAGAAGGTTGTAAGGGCATAAAACACATATTAATATTTACGCTTTAAACAAATTACATATGTGAGTTATGTTGATAACATTATCTTTATTGAGCAACACATTTTTATATATTATTTTTATATATTATTATTATTTGTTATTAGTTTTATTGTTATGAACAGAAATTTTGAAAATAACAAAAATCTAATTTTTTATATACATATTTGAAGTACTAAAAATGACTTATGCAAAGTGTCATTAAGATTCACCAATTCTTTTTTATAACAAATAAATATTTTGTTTATTTACTAAATATTTAATGTCAAAAATGAAGTCTAAAAAATCTATAAATCTATAAATGAAGTATAAAAGAAATCTATAAAAATCGTCGGAACTATTGTAGAACTACAGGAAAATGCCAACAAGTCAGCTGGAATTGGCTGTTAAAGAGTACTTTATTCTTGTGATGCAGTGCCAGCGCGCGTGTTTAATTATTATTTAAAATAACTTAGAGACTGGAACTATTGTTAAATAGTAGAACTCTTCGAGAACTATAAAATTTCATAGTTTTCAATTGATTTTTTTGAATCTTGCGATGCCACGGGAAGTTAGCACTTAAAAGAATTCATAAAGATCTTAGATAAGGAACCATCGTACAATAAAAGATTGATCTCCAAAATAGTTCACATTAAAAAATAAAAATTGGGATTGAACAAACAAAACGACACGGAAGCATTACTTAATTCTTATCTATAAATTTTGCAGCCTTCTTTTCCTCCTAATCTTTTCTTCCCTTCCTTTTTGTTCCTTTCCTCTATCTCTATCCTTCTCGTTCCTTATCTCTATTCCCCTTCCAATCTCATCCTCTCTCTTAACAAGATAATATAACAGAATGTCGCTCACATTTGATAATACAATACAAGCAATTTAATTGAACTAGTTTCAATTTTTATCTCTGATCGCATTTACTTCTTGCGAATTAAATTGACTCATTGTTTCAATATTGATTATATTCTGGTTTGCCAATCGCAGTTGAGGATGTGTACAATAATGTTATTTATTAATACTTTAATATAGTTGTCTATTAAAATAAGGATTGTATATACTAATAATTTTGAATATAACGATCATTTATTCATTGTTATTTTAATTTTTATAATCTATTTTATTAATTTAATAACAGAATGTGTGCTGGTACATTTTTATTTAATGACTCATGTTCAATATTTTCATTATGGACTTATTGCCGACTGTTATAATGGAAGAATACAATCGATAATATTACCAGAACGAAAAGCATTGCATTGTGGAAGGTAGATAGAATAAATACTACCAACTTTTTGCGTAACTATAAATTGTATAATTTTTAATCGTTTTATTAATTTTGTCAAATTTGCGTTTAATTTCTTTACACTGAGGATGACCTAATAATAAGATCGAAACGTATGTTCTAAAAATTTGACATAAAAATCTGGCTTATAGTTATTTATTTCCTTCTTGTTATTTATTTATTGATTTATATTAAATTGGCCAATTAGTGATGTGCACAAGATGATGTGGAGTTCTTGTACATAGAGTCTGACTACTTAATGAATTTGCGCATATTTTCTTCCTTGTGTGCAGGATCTATATAAATGGAATGTGTTTTGATAGTCATATCATTTTCTTCAGTTTTGTGTAAAAAATAAATTCGGCGATTTAACATTATTAGAAGTCACATGTGACTTTTAAAATATAAAAATTTAAAGAAGTCTTATAAAGACAACTAAAAGATCTCCTCTATATGATATATCTTGGATATCTTTTAGATCATATAGAGAGGATCTTTTAGTTGTCTTTATAGACAAGTCTGATGATTAGCAGTGCGACATCTGTCGCTTTTTAACCATCTTTTTATTTATACGCTTTATTTGGCGATCTTTAGAATTTTTAGATATGTATCTCGTTAACCATTTCAAAAATTGCAAATTGATAGAACTTTTTAACTCAGTTTAGTCAACTCTATCTGCTTATGAAATATTTTGCGATCATTCTGCGCGCGCGCACATACGCGCGCGCACACACACACACACACACACACACACACACACACACACACAAAATTACGTACGTGCGTGCCATGTATACACGACTTTAAAGTTTTCTTAAAATTACCATTTTTGTTCTTTAAAACCAAGTAATTGTTGGCTAAAACATTTTTTTTCGAATACTGCGTTTTTTTAAAAACATTCAAACCTATTTTCTATCGACTCATCTCTCTTTCTCTCACTTCATCAAAGATGATAACAGCGCATGTTCATGTTTATTGTATCTGTACGTTACTATTTAATTGTTTACACAGAGTTGGGAAAGTTACTTTGTAAAAATAACTAATTACAGTTACAATTTTTTTTTTCAAAAGTAACTAGTTACAGTTCCAAGTTACCAAGATTAAAAATGAACTTATTACAATTACAGTTGGTAAAAAAGTAACTTTTCAGTTACTTTTCTGTTATTATGACAGAATGATATAAATAACATCGATATCATTAGGGCTATCAAAGAAAAAAAAATTTACGTTTACAATACAATTTCAATGAAATTTAATTGAATCTTTGATTGAGAGTTTAGATTACAGTATTTTATATAAATTATCGTAAGTTATTATTTGATTTTATATCTTTTATTCTCACTAATAATATATTATCTTAATAAATCCATTTGTTTCACACAGAATAAAATACTCGTAACTAAAGAATTCTTAAATCGTATGATACAAGTCTGTGACAAACTGGATTCTCGATCTCAACCGAGGAATTTGGCAAATCTATCTTTATCGATAAACATAATTAATCTACTGTTGACTGAAGTATCCAAATGTTCCTACCTTATTGTCATCTGGCAGGACTTTTTGCCGTTCGAAATTTTTTTAATACATTTTTTTATATTTTTTTATATTTTTTTATATTTCGACTTTACCATTGATGGTTTTTAAATTTTCATTGTATCCGTTATTCTTTGTGCATTAATTTAAGATTTCTGCGTTGTGCACTGAGGAAGGCTTTGTAAGCCGAAACGTTTGTTAATTATATTAATTCAAAGTTAATTTAATTAAATCTCGAAATAAGTCATGACATTGTATTAATTTTTAAGAAAATATACGAGCATTTTTTACTCCAATACAATTTTAAAAATTCCTTTAATTTGCGGAAATATACGCGAGATAACTCAAATAATGAAAATAATAAAATATTCACTTTGAGCTGCGTTCCAAACAAGATGCGTTCCACTTACGCAACGCTTGCAAATATCATTTTATCTTTATTGTTACAAATATTAAACAATGAAATGATACATGCGAGCATTGCATATGCTAAATAAGCGTTGGAATACATCTTTAGCGCTACAAATGCTTCGAAGCATTTGTAGCATCAAGTAGATTGTAGCCTTAATTATTATATAGATTTTAACCAACATTAAATTGACAAATAAGTTTAAAATGTAAAGTAACTGTAAAAATAACTGTTAAATTAGTTACTAGAAATGTAAGTTAAGTTACAGTTACAGATATAAAAAAGGAACTAAATTAAGTATAGTTACTAAAAAAAGTAATTGTAACTGTAACTTAATTACAAGTAACTAGTTACTTCCTAACCCTGAGTTTACTTATTAATTAGGAGAGAAAGAATACTAAATTCATTCAGCAAGGCACTGTTTGTGATGCATATTTATGTTATTAATTCATTTTGATTTTTTTAAATTAATTCTTTTATATTTATGGGATTTTGAACATATTTTAATTGTCTTGTAGCAGATTTAGAAAATTAAGATTGATTTATATATTTTTCAGCTTGGTATAGAAATCCAAAATGGGACGAAGATTAAAGAAGAACCTATCGATACAACTTCGAATACTGATACAACTGAATATGATACTCCTATAGTTAGAAATTATTATAGTTTAATTGATCATGATCATCATTATTGCGACAAATCATTATCTAATAAGTCATGTAAAAGCATAAATAATCCAGAAAACAGACATTCATCGAATGATCATAATGTATATTCAAACGACGTAACTAATATTGCTAATACAGATCGTAAAAATGTAAAAACAAAGAAAGAAATAGATAATACCTTACCACGTTTTAAGAAACGAAAATATTCCAATGAAATCTTTAGTAATAAAAACACTAGTGCATTATGTTCAGTAACCAAAAATGTTAAGAGAAAAAGGAAACAAAAAAGCATTACATTAGACTATAAAAAAAAAATACAATGTAAGAATAAATTAATAAAAAAGGGGTTTACATGTGACATATGTTTTAGGAAATTCAGTTGTCTTTCACATTCGAAAATCCATAAACAATATTACGAACTTGATAAAAATAATAAGTGCAGGGTTTGTAATAAATATTTCATAGCTAACGACAAATTACAGTCTGATACATGTCATTGCGTTCATAGCATGCGTAGTACTTACTTATCTTCATATAATTGTAATTTTTGCAGTCGTAGTTTTAAGAAAAAATTGCTTTTACAATCCCACTTATTTCATGTACATAATGAATTAATATGTTTTAATGACACTGTTAAACGTGAGATTTCCAAATCCAAGATCTTTAATGTAAATACATCTTCTGAAGATGATATTTTAAGAACTAGTAAAAATTCATTATGTTCAAATAATCTTGTTCAATCAGAAAAGATAGATACTCTTATAAACGTAAATAAATCTCGTAACGATGATGTGATTAATATTGAGAAATCAAGAACCGAAAAATTATTCAATAATGAAGTGTCGCCAACTAAAAGATTACGGCAACCAACATTAACGGAATATCTTGAGCTTTGCAAAAAGAAACGCAATATTAAATTTAGTCCAAATAAATTGAACATTACAAAAGATGATTTTCCTACGTGTGCTTTACGTCATGATGATCAAATAGAAAAACTTCCAGAAGAACAAAATGGACAAATTGATCCTTTATCTACACAATCAGATAATCTTCTAAAACGAACAGTACGTTCTATTCAGAAACAAAATATGAAACATGAAATGCATAAAAAGCCATTTGTAAAACTACATGCAGATGTTGAAATGATGAAGTCTTTTCTGGAAAAACTTTCTGATACGGTTGTCGAAGATAAAATAACCGAAGATGGAACAAGTAATATTATTTCATATGATCGTGGAATACCTTACAGTTTACGATCTTTAAATGGAGTCTCTTCCGGGGAAGCAAGTTCAAATTTAGGAATGAGGGAGAACAAAAGTGTATCTAAGAAGTCTCGATTTGGTACAGAATTTAATATTAAAAATAAAGGAAACGGAATTGATTTAGAAAAGATAACTTCTAAAGTGGATTGGAAAATTATTATGACTCATTTTAAATGCAAGGAGTGTACAATTTTTTTAACAAGATGTGATGAACAACCAAGAAATTCTTATCAAATTTCTGCTTTTAAAGCCAAGAAAAATACTTGTCTTACTCCTGGATACAATTGTCAAGAAAGTGATGTACGAAATGAAGTAAAGCTAAAAGACGTAGAGGTTTCTTTGGAACGTTTAACAGTTGTTCCAACTGTACATATAAAAGAAAAAACACCAGATGTCGAGAAACATAATAACAATTATTTTTTGTGTAAAGTTTGTAAGGAGAGTTTTTCTTCAAAATTGGCCAAACGTATACATATTAAGTCGTCTCATATAGCATATATGTCAAGCATATGTGGTGCACGTTATAAATTGAAGCATAAATTACTTCAGCATTATCTACGCGAACATGTTTCTAAACAAAATCAATGTTGTATTTGTTATATGTTATTATCTGATTATGAAGCATTGAAGCAACACTTAAATGTTCATTGTCTGAAGTATATTCAACGACAGGATGACCAATATTTAATAGATACTGAATTAGAATGCAACTTGACTAAAAAATCTAAATATCTTCGTGACGAGACATTCTTTTCACGGACATCTTTGAAAGAACATCAAAATCATTGTATGGTACAAAAAGAAATAGAAGAAGATCAGAAAGATTCCATGGAAGAAACAAATTCATCCCCGAAGGATATTCCTGAAGTACAGCACGAGAAGACCGATGATATAGTTGACATAACATGTCACGAAAATATTAATCTGGATGATTTATGTAATCCATTAAATAGTGACTGTGTAAAAAAATCGAATGAACATCAAACATCGCTTCATAATAAAAAAGAACAAGAAATTAATGAAGCTGATCAAAACATTCTTGTTAATAATAACTTAATTAAGGAGGAAATAGGAACTATTAACGAATCGCAACATCCTAAAAAGCTTTTGGAAAATAATTCCACAATTAATAATCAAGATGTCGCGAATACACAATTGAATAATATTGCCACAAAGAATGGAACTTATCCCTGCGATATATGTGGAAAGCAATTTCAAACTCCCAAGAATTTGGAAATACATGTACGCAATTTTAGTTTTACCTCCGATGTTTGTCCATTGTGTGGCACTGGATTTAGTTCTAAACGTTTTTTACAATCACATATCACTGCAGCACATGTACCACATATTTCAAAAACTTACAATTTTCATTGCGTATTCTGTAATCAAGGTTTTTTTAAAAAACACGATCTTCGGTCTCATATATTACACTTACACGATCAACAAGTACTCAATACGCTCACATGCAATCCTAATAATCAAGAGAAATCCAATGAATCAGTTACTCATAGCACAGTATGTAACGTTTGTAATTTGGTATTTGAAACTCATGATCGCTATGTTGAGCATCGAATGTACTATTATAAAAATCATACATTTAGGTGCTCACTCTGTGAACAAAACTTTCAAGGAATGTACATGTTTCATCATCATAACAAACTTACACATTGTCCAGAAGATAAACGCAAATCATACAATCACATCTGCGAGGTATGCCATGAGGGATTCAATCATGAGTCACATTTTTATTCGCATAATATACATGTGCATTCGAATGAAGTGAATTTAGGTGAGACTACAAAAGAATCTGAAGATACCAAGAATAGAAGCCGGAATTCATCCAACGTCCAGAAACAGATTAGAAATTGTTCCATGGATCAAGAAAAACAAAATGAACAATCCAATGAGTATATTTGCCAAATCTGTCAGATGAAATGTAGAAATATGGTAATGCACAAAGAATTTTATTCCAATGATGGCGATTTTAAATGTGACAAGTGTAATAGACGATGCAAAACATTCGATTTTCTTAATCAACATAAGAAATTAACACACTCTTGTCGGGATGTTTATAATGGACATATATGTCACATTTGTGGTGAAGTCTTGGAGACAGGTATTTCATTGAAATGTCACGAAAAACACTTCCATTCAAATATTATTAGCAATAATACGGATAATTGGAAGAATTGTAATCAGCTATCATCTTCAAATATAATATATCCAGGTAAATCTAAGAACAATACATGTAATGTAACTGAATACAAATGCTTATTTTGTGATATGAAATTCTCTACTCCTAACACTGTCCAAACACATATTGTTTATGTTCATATGGATGATATGATAGCTGAACGAGCTACTTTAAAACTTGCTCTTCCCATTACTAATAGCAATAACATTCAGAAACAATTTGAAATTGGTCAAATATCATCAACATTGTCACTATCATCATCATCATCATCATCATCATCATCATCATCATCAACTGAAAGTAAATTAGCTGAACTTCTTCAAAGATCGACGATTCAACAATCTAATAACATCAAAAATACTATGGCTAAAAATGGAATGAACAATAAAACTGTTGAATTATTTAAGAACTTCAGAACTATGTATCCAAAAAATACAATTACGGAGAAGACTTCAAATTCATATATTAACAAATCTAAAGACAGTATTTCGACATGTAATATTATTGCATTAAATACGGAATCAAAAATAGATAATCCAGTTTCTTCATCCGTTACAACAACTTCTAGGATTGTTGCATCAAATACAGAAATTGGAAACAATGCTTCAATTTTTCTATCCACTGGATCGATATTTAAAACTGTATCCAATACTGAATCCAAAGATAACATTTCTCTATTTGGATCAACCAACAATCTCCGAAAAGGTTATGAAATTCCTTTAAAATCTGGTTCGACCAATGAATTTAAAACTAACTCATTAGCTAAGGGATCTATAATAATTAATAAATCAAAAACAGTACCTGCATATCTTTTACCAACTAGATCCCTATCAACATTCAAACGTATTATGCCAAAACCTTGGAAAAGCAATGAAATTACAAATCAGAAATCTGAATCAGTGAACAGTTACACCACTGGTCATGGTTATTCATGCCCATTATGTCCGCTAGAATATCCATCTTTGCTGTTCTTCCATGCACATCTCAAATATGCTCATGCAGATTCCATCGTTTCCATTCGAACTGATGAATTGACTGTCCCACAGGTGAATAAATCTCAGAAAGTCTCTATGATAGAATGTTTGTTGTGTCCATGTACTTTCCCTGATGAGACCAAATATAAGAAGCATTTGAGAAACTCTCATACATATTATGTGTATATCCCAAATTCTCAAGAGATGACGAAAATTAATAACATGCGTAATCCTCTAACACAGACAAACGTTAACAAAAAAAGCACAGTTCTTGAAACAATTACTATAGATGATGATGATGATAACGTGAAGAATACATCAAATCAAGGAGTAGTCGAAGTTACAGCGCTCAATTACAAAGAACAGAATGAGAAAATTGGTAAATTAAGAGTGAAGCCTCTTGCAAAGATCATTGAAAATTTATCTATGGATTCTGCATCGAAACTCCTATAAATTAAACAAACCATTTTGATATCAAATTGCCATTAAAATGCAATTAACAATACACACATCAATTTACAAAATATTTAAATGATAAATTACTATAACAAAAAAATGTCACTTCAGTTTTGATAATTTGTTACGGAAAGAGTCGAATGAGGAAAAAAACTAATTTTTTATTGCAATTTTTATATATATATATATATGTGTATGTATAAAATTTGTTGCAACATGTGGATCTATAATATCTAATTAATATTGAATTCTGATTAGTTAGCTATATTAATTCTGTTTTATCAAATCAAATGTATGTACTTATATATAAACAAATAAAAAATTAAATTATAAACGAAAGCGAGAAAAATAGGATAAATTAGTTATTACTAATGCGAGAAAAATAGGAAAAGTTATTATTACTTTGTATGTAACTTCTTTAAATAAAAAAAGAAGCAGTTATTGCATAAATATATCGCTCATTTGCTATACGACATAACGGAAAAATACATTTTTTTTAGCTTGCAAAAAAACTAGAAATGCAAAGAAAAAAACATACTTTAGAAACATTTAAAAAAAGAACATACTTTTATTCTTTTGCAATCAATTATTAGACCATAATTGAATTTAAAAATTAAATTATTATAATATTATAAAATTTTTATGATTTAACATTTATTTTTTAAGTTGTGTCGTTGTATACCAAATATGAGCGATATTTTTATCGATTTATCAAACAATATAGCCGCTTACAAAGATGTGTGTGTGTGTGTGCGTGCGTGCGTGCGAGCGTGCGTGCGTGGGTGCGTGGGTGGGTGGGTTGGTGGGTGGGTGGGTGAGTGGGTGAGTGAGTGAGTGGATGCATGCGTGCGTGTGCGTGCGTGCGTGCGTGCGTGCGTGTGTGTGTGTGTGTGTGTGTGTGTGGGTGGGTGTGGGTGTGTGTGTATTGCAGCGCACTAATATACTATACTTTACGTTATGCACACTATAGAATTTCAGAGATAAAAGCGCGTTCTGAATACGGGCCCATAAGTGACCATTAGGGTTTTATTTATTATATCATTGTATTAATATAATAAATAATCTTATGTTAATTAAGATATTAATCTTATATTAATTATCAAATATTGTAATATTTGATTTAATTATGTTATTAAGGAAATCCTAAAGTTGTCTATTTTATCGATTTTAGTAGAATTTACACACATAGGATTTACGTGTCATTGACACATCTCTACACATTACTACATCAATATCGTATGCTTACATGTGCACAAATTTTCTAATCTTTCATATTAGCTATCTAAGTCTAATTCTAGAAACATTTTCATTTAATTTTTGCTTTGTTTGTTTGTTTAATTTCTCTAGTCCAAGATTTTATACATACAAAGTATGAAATTTGTATATAAAGTGAATATTGTTACGTCGATAACTGTAATTAAAAACTAAAAATCGATAACTGTAATTTTCTAACTTTTTTGTTAATATAGAATCAACTAGTTTGGACTGTAGTGCCATTATATTTTAATTGTAGAAAAGGATTTTTTAAATCTGTGTATATATAAAGGAAGTTAGAAAAATAATTATTTGAAAAATAATCGGTAAAACAGACGACTTTAGGATTTCCTTAAATAGAATCCCCGAAATTAAAATTATAATCGAAGTTCAAAAAATGTAATATCACTTCTAAATATTTGTCTACATGTATAAGAATAAGTAGGAATAACATAATTCTAATTTTTTTATAAGTAGCACTTAACATTTTTGTGTTTAAGATGTAAATATATTGTTATATTAAAATTAAATTGTTTCATCAATGTATCTTTTAAAAAATTGCTATTAAAAATCAATAAAAACTTTATATTTCTATTTATGAATTTTGCTATAATTCTTTCATAATTTTATTATAAAATCTTAATTCGTTTTTGGTGATATGATTCCCGCACACAAAACGTTTGCCACGTGGCGGAAGTTATCGTACAAACCAATAATTCTATGTTCTTAAATCGGCCTCACTATGCAAAACTTCTAGAAATGTAATATTACTTCCGTCACGCGGCAAAAGTTGAAATTATATATTACTTTAAATACGAAGCGCCACTACGGTCTGAATATTAAGACGTTGAACTATTATATATCTTCATATAAATAAATTAATTTTAGAAATGATAATTGCGTGCCGATATGACTTTCAACGCAATCAATGTAAATAATCCCCCCAATTATAATAATCCCCCCAAATTTCCCAAATTTAATCTTAAAAAACTGTAGTAAACTTATTGCAAAAAATATTGCCTCGGCCGGGAGTCGAACTCGGATCTCTTGCATTCCGTACGAGCGTCTTAAGCCTTTAGACTACCGAGACCTTAGTAAAATTCCTTGCAACAAAGTATGTATAGAGAATTACGCATTGTAGGCGAACGTGTATAAACAATAAGATTGGAAACAAGACTGTTTATGTTAAATACATTACTTTAAATACGAAGCGCCACTACGGTCTGAATGTTAAGATGCTGAGCTTATATATATTCATATAAATGAATTAATTTCAGAAATGATAATTGCGTGCCGATATGATTGTCGAACTTTCAGACCGTAGTGGCGCTTCGTATTTAAAGCAATGTATTTAACATTACTTTAAAATCCGAAGCGCCACTACGGTCTGAGTATTGAGATGTTGAACTAATATATATATTTTCAAACAAATGAATTAATTTCAGAAATGATAATTACGTGCCGATATGGTTGTCGGCATTAACGCAATTGATCTGAAATATTAATAATCCCCCCAAATTTTCCAAATTAATCTTAAAAAACTGTAATAAACTTATTGCGAAAAATATTACCTCGGCCGGGAGTCGAACCCGAATCTCTTGCATTCCGTGCGAGCGTCCTGAACCTTTAGACTACTGAGACCTTAGCAATAATTCTCCGCAATAACCAATATGTATAGAGAGTAACGCATTTTTTCAACGCGCGTGTATAAACATAAGATAGGAAACAAGACCGTTTATGTTAAATATTATAACTTTTTACTTTAAAATCCGAAGCGCCACTAGGCGCTGAGTATTAAGATGATGTTGAACTAATATATATATTTTCAAACAAATGAATTAATTTCAGAAATGATAATTTGGGAAATTTGGGGGATTATTAATATTTCAGATCAATTGCGTTAATGCCGACAACCATATCGGCACATAATTATCGTATATTATTTTCTGAATTCTCTATTATTTTCGTCTTATTTCCTATCTTATAATGTATTTAACATAAACGGTCTTATTTCCAATAATGATTAACAAACTTGCTAGTTTAAGTCACATTAGCTATGCAATTAAATTCACAAAATCAATTTTGTACTGATAATTCTGTACATTTTAATTGTCCAATTGAACACTTTTTACAGCATATTAAATAAAGAAACATAGCTAATGTGACTTAAATTTGTTAATCAGACATACACTCAAACATGATTTTTTAGTAATGAACTGAAAAAATAAAAATTCAAGAAATAAAAAACTAAAAATTTCATGTTTACAATTACTTTGCGAAATATTTGGTTAAGCTATTTGTTTATATCTTGTCGAGCTACCCTAGATTTAAAAAAATCAGGTTTCCACGTCAATTGCTAAGAAAATGTAAATTTAGCAAATTTTAACGCACGAAATCAAATATGCGCGAATCGCCGAGCGGATCGATCTTTCCCACTCGACTGCGCGCCGGCTTCTCTCACTCCGCCCAGCGGCATTGCTTCGTTCGCGTCTTCAACTTTCCAATGATTTTAAACAAACTCTTTGGCAGTAAAAAATTCGAGAATTGTTCAATAGCAAATTCAATTCTTCCTTAACAAATTGATACCAGACGGAACTCTTAATCTCAAAAATTAAAGTCAGTGATTTAAAAAAAAAATTGTTATCTCGGCTTCTAATAATCGGAATCTTTTTTTTTTAAATTCGTAGAAAAATCTCAGATGTAGAGTGCTTCACACGGCTATTTGATATAATGCACATTAATGGAATTATTTCCATTTTTTTATACAGAAAAAAATATCCACATTTTAAAGGCGTTTTATAATAATTTAATTGCAAAAAATCGTTTTGTTATTAGGTGTACATGCAGATTTTGTTATTAAGTGATAATGCAATTCTTGAAGAAGAAAAATCACCCCTGTAAATTGCTGTGCGATTGTTCAAAAATGAAGAAATTAAGTTTTTCGACAGGTTTTTAGTGAACAAATGGTTTTTCGCAAAAACTAATGAATTTCAGGCTTGTTCATGGCTAGATTTGTTCGTCATTACGAGGGCTACATTTTATGAGAATTGATAGATTGATTTTATAATGTTCCACGTCTTATCTCGTAGTTATTTCGAATACCTACATTTTTTTATACCGATTTTTTTTCATACAATCAATATCTTTCGTTTTTTATAAGCGAAAAACGTGCTTTTTGCAACTATATGATTTTTTTCGCATATTTTCTTCACAAGTCTCGAGTCTCAAACATACGCATTTCTTTTCTGATGGCCTTTCGAGACTTTCGTGAAAAGAAATGCTTATTTATAATTTTTTTCCAGTAGAATTCTACTTCTACTGAACTATTCTTGTTACTCGAGTTTATGAAGGAGAGGTATACTATATAACGCGCATGAAAAATCGTAAACAATTAAATATCTCGTAATTGTTGCATTTTAACATGATTTATACTATTCTGGATTAATGGGAGGGGTACACTATTACTACAATTTATTAAAACTTATATGTTATTTAGAATGCCCCCCACCTCTTATTAATGCCTAGAGCCATCAGCGGCCGAGATTATCGAGAAAACATTTTCAGTTGAAACAAGCGAGTAGTGTGAGAAGGAACTCGCTGTCTCGTTCATTCTCGGCGCGCCGCAGGCGAGCATACGGATATGGGCTCGTGCTTGTTGTGTGTTACAGCGCCGTACCACGATAAATGGCCGAATTTATAGGCGTGGAAAAGTGATGTTTTGACGACGAAATTTATGTTGCGTGCCATTTCGTTATTATTTGCTTAATTGTGAAAATGTGACTTGTCTCGTACTCAAAGTCATAATTATTGATGAAAACTAAAGTTATCTTGGAATTTTATATGTAAAAGCATATATTTTACTCGTTCGACAGCTATCGGACCGTGTTTTTGTCCGAATATAGGCTCATTTTACGTGCCTTTTACGACCATTTACTGACTATCAAGGGATGAAAAGATAGTTTTCATCGATTTTTACAAGTGTTTTAAAGTAATCTCATCATTTCATTTCATTCAAATTGTCTTTATTTAAAAATGGCGCGCAACATAAGTTAACATGTCATTTCTCGTTTCTGACGTCACGATTCCAACATGACCGCCGCGACTAGTTAGGAGGCCTTAACTGATCTGTCCAAATCGTGATATCTTTGCCATGCATACGCATGGCATTATAAAATTATTATATATTATCAATATACACCATTTACACAGCCATTTAGATATTTCCAACGAGTTTTGTGTGCGTCAAAGTCGTTAGAAGTGAGTAGTTTATCATTTTATTTGGCGAGTCAAAAAGTTTAAATTGAGAAGAAGGAGTGGCAGTGGAATTATATATTCGTTTAATGAAATAAAAACGTGAATTTCTTGTGTAGTAATTATAATCTATTTGTTTTTTGACATATTAGAGCTACAATGCCTGGGTGTGTAGCAGATTACTGCACAAATTCTGCCAAAAAAGGTTAAAATCGTTTTCCACGAAACCCAGAAAGAAAAAAAATTTGGGCTAAAACATAAGACGATAAGACTGGATTCCGTCTGATAATTCGATGTTATGTGAGGTTAGTAAGAATTTGCTTTTATAATTTTTTTAATATAAATAAATTATTAGACGATATATATTATTCCAGGTATATTTTGATGCCACGAGATCAGACGCACCAAGATGCACCAAGACGCATCAAGTGCATATGTTTGATGTGTTTTAAATGTTTCACAGAAGAGATATACGACTCACAAGTGCTTGCACGCGCGAATTCCTGCGCGTATATCTGTAAGATTGAGTCTAACCGCCCTTCCATACTCTCTCCATTCTCCCTCATTATCTCTTTGACCAAATTTCCAAGATTTGGATGTAAGAGATCAAATTAATTTTTGGGGGCTCGTCCGGGATACAAATGCGATTTTAGGAGACAGGAATGGAGAAGAATTCTGGCGATAAATCTGAGGAAAACACAGAACATAGAAAGCCTTTGTAAAACTGCTATAGAAAATCTGAATAAGTTAAAGTCGAGTACACAAAACACATTACACATCTCTACTCCCCTCAAATCCTCCGAATCTAAATCTGAAACGGCAGGATACTCTTTGAATAAATCAGAAATTTCAGATAATTCTAAAACTCTTGTGTGTGATAGTTCCGTCAATTTAGAAGACATAACCACTCAAACCGCGCGCAAATTCGGTGATATTAGGTCCGAAAGTAAACATAAAACAGTGGCCATCCCTAAATCGAGGGGACCTGACGAAACAATGGCGCATTAAAATTTATTTGCTACCTTAAAATACGCTGTTGAAGCTATCCCTTTGAACTACTTTATCGAGGGATGCGAGGAAGCAAAATCCATATTATCGGATGAAATTGAATCGCAATTTACAAAAATTATAAGAAATGAGAATTGTGGGTGAAGCGCGTCGCACTATACGAGATCAGAACTTTAACAGTGTGGCACAATTAACCAAATATTTAAAACAAGTTTATGGCGCTTCAAAAAATATATACCAACTGCAAGGCGAGTTAGGCCGCATTTATCAAAAGAATGAGGAAGATGTAACCACATACGTGAATCGAATAAAGATTTTAGGAAAACAAATAATGGAAGCCCAAAATTCGAGAAATGCCCTTTCCAATCAAAGTATTAAATCATCTTTAGAAAAAGACATGTGTAAATGTTTTATTTATTAGAGGATTAAAACCAGAAATTGAGCAAAGAATAACAGAAGAAATTTAGGCATTCAAGAAATGGTAGCCGATGTGTTATGAATAGAAAGAGAACTCCATTCATGACAGATTTACGACAGAATCAAGAAAGTACATCGAGTAAAGCGCTGAATACGAATAAATTACGAGAAACCTGTCAGATTTGTTATAAAGAAGGACATTTAGCTTCAAACTGTAGAAAATTAATAAATTTTGGAACAGAGATTTTAATATGTCAAATCTGCAAGAAACGCGGACACGCTGACAAATGTCGGCTTCGCGATCTTCAAGCACGACAATCCGTTAACATTTTATAGGGAAATAACATTATTTGTCAAATATGTTCTAGATCAATCAATTTATAACGTTAAAAGTTGTCGAACTAGTAATAACAATAATCAGAATAAATCTTCTGTAATCTGTCAATGGTAGTGATAATCCAGGTCATTCGGCTAATAACTACTGGAAAAAACAGAATGAGCAACATAACGCAATTAATAAAATAAAAATTGTCTGTCAAATCTGTAACAATTTTGGGCATAATGCTAAAGATTGTCGATCTAAAATAGGGCAAAACGCTGCATGCTCAGATTCATTATTCTGCCGGTACTGTAAAGAGCAAGGACATCTCTTCGAAACTTATGAATTATGAATTGCAAGCAATAACCGAAGAAAGATAAATGAACAGGGAAACTCCGGCGATCCTTCAAAGTCGGGTGTGACACAAGGGTTCGAGAGAGTCTCACACCTGTCGACATCGAAAAAGGGCCAGGCAAAAACGTTAGAAATACGTCCCATAACTGTGACGAACATAGTCGCGTGCCTACCGTTCAGGAAAACTTTTGCGAGTCAACACCACACATAGCTTTTATATTAGATACCAGTTGCGAGTCAAACATAATCAAGGAAAACTTTATCTAAGGATAGTATTGTCAATTATAACAATATTCTAAAATTAAATGGCATAAACGAATATCTCGTTTATACGTTTGGAGAAATAATGTCAACCCCTCTTTAGAGAAAAAATTATCTTCCATATCATATCAAGTGATTTTCCAATCTCACAATCCGGAATATTAAGTAATGATTTCTTCAAACAGACCTCCTCGAAAATTGATTACGCGAAGAGATATTAGATGTAGCAGGAGTTAATATACCTTTTTTTTCACTAGAAACCATCATCGCACCACAATCAAAATCTTTTTTTATGTGAGAATAGAAAACCTGGAGGTAAAAATATGTACCGAAATTAAAAATTGCACATGGAATTTACCTAGGAGATACAATAGTAGAAAATATTTCTGGAAGTATATTTGAACATCATAAGCGCGTTAGACTTATGATGTCTAACGACTTCTTCTTAAGAACTAGACTTATGATGTCTTAAGCCTTCTTCAGAAGAAGTTGAGGTACCAACCTTGCGCCCCAAACCCTTGAATGAATTATTTGACGATAGCTCAAGCATTGAAATACGTGATAATCAAAACGAAATTGCAAATGCACAAAGTTGTCTTACCTATCCAAGGGATATTCAAATTCATTTCGAAGGCTTTAGTAACGATGCCAGTTCAAATAATGACGGAATTACGAACGAAAACGTAGTCATTATGACAGGAGACAAGAGTAACAGAAAAATAAATGAAAAATTTGAGGTATTTAACGAGAATAAATTAATGAGAGAAATTAAAGAAAAAATTCTAAGTATTTATCGAGGGAAAGATTTCCATATCTCCTCCGAATTCGAAATCCTAGAATTCAAAATCCTTGAAAAGGGAAGTTACCAAATCTCTCTTGAAAATTTAAATAATCCAGAAAATTTTGGAGAGGGAAGTTTCCAAACCTCTCCTGAAAATTTAAATAATCCAGAAAATTTGGGAGAGGGAAATTTCCATATTTTCTGTTCTACTCCTGTTAAATTCTACTCCTGTCGATTGCAAGAAGGTAAATAACCAAATCTCGCTATGCAATGCAATTCAATTCTATCAAAGGGAGCCAAAAGAAAAGAGTTCCAATCTCAAAAAAATTAAATTACCAAGGGTTGGAATGACCGCAAAAAATGATAATCAAAATGATTCCTCATGTTACTATCGATAAACTTCTAGAAAGAATGCAATCATACAAGGTGCGTCCCAAAATTTTCCCAACTTTTGAAATAAAACAACAACGGTTTACTTTTTTTTTCAAATTCAAATTGTTTATTCAAAGTAGTCCCCGTCGGACTCAATACAACGTTTGGCACGATCTAAAAGCATTTCAAATGAGTGTTTTATGTCGTTCAAAGGCACGTCCTTCAGAATAGTGGTACAAGCCCTTTGGATGTCTTCTACGTCCACATACCGCTTTCCTTTCATGGACAAATGCATTTTGCCGAATAGGTAGAAGTCACAAGGTGCCATATCAGGCGAATACGGGGAATGGTTGATTGTTAAAATGTGATTTTTAGTCAAAAAATCAGTGACAAGTGTCGAACGGTGAGATGGCGCATTATCGTGTAACAAGCGCCAACTTCCTCCTTCGCGATATTCTGGCCGAATACGACGAATGCGGTGCACCAAACGCTTCAAAACGCTTACATAGAATACAGCATTAACTGTTTGGCCTGCTGGAACGAATTCTTTGTGCACAATACCCTTGGCATCATAAAAACTTCGATGGAATTTTCGTTAATTGTCGATTTTGGGCGACCTGTATGTGCGTCGTCATTTATGTCCTCACGACCGTTCTTGAATCGCGTATACCACTCATAAACACTACACGCACGGGCTACACAATTATCACCATAAACTTGTTTCATCAAATTATGGGTTTCGGTAAATGTTTTACCAAGTTTAAAACAAAACTTAATATTGGCTCTTTGTTCGAAGTTCATTCTCGTACCGATGTATACAACATACTGACACTTGAGACGCCATAACTTCGTTTCCACTGAACCAAATGTCATGAAATTTTTACTGGAAGTCAGCTAGGGATGTACCTTTCAAACGCGCAATCGAACACACGGATGGCGCCACCCGACCTATCCCTATTGAAAAAGTTGGGAAAATTTTGGGACGCACCTTGTATAATCCTTATATAAATGTTCGTAAACAAAATTCCAAGGGAAATAAACTATCTTTTAAAATTCTAGTGTCTACACAAAATCAATCTCAAGAAATGATAAACAAATTCATGCACAAACGCAAGTCAAATATAAGGAAAAAACTGAACAGAAACGTCGAAACGAACCTACGAAAAATATTTCACGCAAATGTTTAGTTATATCGGAAATAATTGGAAAGGATAGATTCACAGAAATTACAAAATTGTTGCGTTTAAAGCACTTAAGTTTCCAGGAAAAAACAAGTATAACAAAACTTATAACAGCCAGGACAAATTTCACAGAATTCACTTTTTCCTGGAGAAAAGTCAGCAACCAATATATTATATTACAACACCAAATATCTACAATGAATAATCGACCTATAAATACGCGACAATACAGATTCTCGTAAATCTATAAGGAAGAAATAAATAGACAGATAGAAGAACTGTTAGAAGGAGGCATCGTAAAACTCAGTCACCGTATAATACACCTATATGAATAGTCTTCCAAAAGGGAAGATTCAAATAAACGGGAAATAAACGATAGAAGTGATATTAGATTTCTGAGTCTTAAATGAAAAAATTATCGGAGACGCGGAGACCTGTTACTTAACCTTATCGACATTTTGAATCAATTAGACGGAGCACAATACTTCTCAGTATGCGACTTAGCATTCGGATTTCATCAAATAAAAATGAATCCTACAGACCATAAAACTGCACTTTATAACTCCTTTCAATCATTATGAATTTGATTGAATGCCTTTCAGATTAAAAAATGTACCCGCTACCTTTCAATTAATGGATTTAGTATTATTAGGATTGCAAAGTGAAGAACTATTTGTATATGGATGACATTATCATCTACGCTGCCTCATTAGAAGAACACGAAAGGAAGTATAATTTATTGACAGAACGGTTACGCAAAGCTGATTTAAACAAATTACAGCCCAACAAATGCGAATTCTTGAAAATTGAAGTCATTTATTTGGGGCATGTAATTAATAAAGATGGAGTTAAACCCGATCCAAAGAAATTAGAGTTTGTAAGGCAATTTCCAAGGCCTAAAATGCCAAAAAAAATCAAACAATTTCTTAGATTAGTCCGATATTACCGAAGATTTATATCAAAATTTTCAAAATTAACCAAATCCCTCACCAATTTGTTAAAAAATGATACTAAATTTGAATGGACAATAGATCAAGAAAACTCCTTCCAAGCATTAAAAGAGAAATTGTGTGAAGACATGTCTTACAATATCCTAACTTTTCCAAACCTTTTATATTAACTACTGATGCTTTCGGAATAGCAATTGGAGACATCCTATCACAAGAAGAAATAAATAAAGATCGACCGATAACATATACTTCGCAAACTCTAAAATAAACTCGAAAATAAAGTACGACATTTATGAGAAAGAAGCTTTAGCCATAGTGTATTGTATCAAGCATTTTAGATTTTATTTATATGGACGGAAATTTACTTTAATTGTAGACCACAAACCTCTTCTCTGGTTTAAAAATGCACAGATGCAAACATGCGAATACTACGATAGAGATTAAAATTAGCTGAATTCGATTACGATGTAGTATACAAAGCGGGTAAGACTAATGTAAATGCAAATTACTTTATCACGAAATCCGGTAAATCTTGAAGAGGCAAACTGCAATATAATTAATCACCACAAGCCCTTGAACCTAAATGATCCAAAAGATGGCAGAAGTATTGTAATTTTTTAAATGCTAGAGGAATCAGATAAGAAGGATGAAGAGGACGAGGATTTTAAATTATATTTGACAGATGATGAACCACTTGAAGACTTATTACCAGATGATCATCCATCTGAAGAGGGTACGAATTCAACACTCTCTTACACAGAAGGAGATAGAAGAGTCGTAAGAACTACGAGTTACGGAAAAGACTACAACGCGCAATACTCTCCGAAATAATAGAATGCAAACTCGAAACCAAACAGAAAAAAAATAGAGAGGATATGTCCAGCAGGATAAGCTATCCAGAGATTTTCCACAACAAGAGAAACGGAAAGAATAGAAGACAGAAATGATTCATTGGACCGAGAAGGCGATGCAGAAAGCGACAATGAAGAGGAAAATCAAGAAAAGGAAGAATTTGAGGAACAACATAAAATTCAGAAATTAAAAAGAAAAACAGGGCCTATTATTAACAACCAAATAATTAAAAACAATATTCTTGATTCTCGTGAACTATTATTTTTGCGAAAGGATAATGTTACATATTTCGTCGACACCAATGGAAGACCATTGGACTCAGGTTCACAAAAACTATTTAAAAGAAACGAGATCCCTCGCTTAGGAAAGCTCGCTCTAGGTAAAGCCAAAGTCGTAAAATACAAAAAACTCTACCTTGTTTAGCCATGTCTATCAGCGAAGGGCAACGCGAGGGACCGACGATGACCCTCACCCAGATTTTCGCCGTAATAAAAGATTTACGGGTTGTCAAAAAACTTAAATTTAAAAACTGTTAGCATTGCTAAAACCGATTATGTTAACAATGTATCATGGAGTCGATTATGTTAACAATGTGCAATATTAAAACCGCATTGCAATTAGTTTTCAACAACCAAATTAATTATATGCAATGGACTGGTTAAATATCCACCCAAAAATCTTCGACCTACAATAATCGGAGAAATGTATTGTCTACCTACGGGAGGACATCGAGGTGTCACCGAGACATATAACAGAATAAAACATAAATACCATTGGGAAAATCTAAAGTCCGATATTTAACAATACATACAACAATGCTTACAATGTCAGTTAAAAAAACTAAAGTAAAAACTTCGAGTAAAAATCAAACGACCTATGGTAATCACCGATACACTAGGATCTACATCTTTTGATAAAATAGCTGTGGATATCGTAGGACTTTTACCCAAAACCGGAAGCGGCAACGAATATATTTTAACTCTGCAAAACCAGTTAACTAAATTTTGCATGGGAATACTTTTACCGGATCAAACATCAGAAACAATAGCAGAAACCTTTGTGGACAAATTGATTTATATATTGGAAGCATCTAAAGTTATATTAACCGATCAAGGAAGAAATTTTATCAGAATTAATGAAGAAGATAGCAAAAATATTTAGAATCCGCAAATTCCATACAACTGCATTTCATCCTCAGTCAAATGGATCCCTAGAACGATCACCACGCATTAGGAAAATACTTGAAACAATGTGCAAATAAGCAGAAACAATGGGACAAATGGATTGGCTTAGCTATGTTTAATTACAACACTAGCGTCCACGAGACCACGAAACATACTCCATACGAATTAGTGTTCGGTAAAAGAGTACCGTCAAATGAGCTTTTAAACCCTAAAAATAAATTAGCTAATTACGATGCTTATCTAATAAATTTAGTTACACAACTCCATACAATCCAAACAAATGTTCGTGAAGACGTCATAGAAGCTAAAGTTAAATAAAAAAAAACATTATGACAAAAAAATTAATCCACAGAAATTCAAGCCTAGAGATCATGTATTTTTATTAAAGAGACCAAAACCCGGAAAATTTGGAGATCAATATATCAGCTCTCATGAAGTCTTGGAAATTTTAAACAAAAAATAATGTTAAAATTAAAATAAAGAAAAATAAGTCGCATTGTTTCACTCCAACCGCCTGCAAATTTCTCACATTAGACTAGTTCATAATAATTAAACAAATCAAATCGACATTTCAGATGACGGATTGCTGCATCAAAGGAATAACCGTCATATTTATATTAATAATGTGGACTCAAGGAACTTACGGAATAATAGGATACGATTGTGACTCCGCAACAGCGAATTTAACTACGTTATTACTAATAAACGTCGAAGAGTGTAATATTCCCCCAGAAACTCTAGCAAAGTCTATATACAAGTACTTCAACTCAATGATTTTAAATCTATGAAAGTAATACAATGTAAAATCGAAATAGATCGTACAGTAAAAAGATGCGGGATGTTTTCACATACGATGGACATATCTACCATATATAGCCGATTATCTCGAGATGCATGTCGATGCATGCATACCTATGAAAGCTTCGAAATAGCCGGGACTCACATAACAGGTTTGCTATCTAATCAGACTGCATCACGTCCAATAGTTTTGGTCAGGCATGTTGATAATGACGGCGCATGTACCGGCAGTGCCTATTCCGATCCTTATGGAAATTGGGGAAATGTCATTGTATTAGGCAGCCTCAAAATTATCTTACAAGATTACATCGTCGACGTTCGGATAAACACTAACCGTGTACATCTCAGGAGTAACCTGTAATTAAGTTCCATTCATTGCACTGACATAAAGGGAAGGAATACCTTTTAGGATCCCGTATCTGTCGATCATTGCAGAGCTTTTGATTATGGCGTATTATATAATGAATATGCTAATAAAATACTCGATGCTACCAATGAGCAATCTCAAACAATCTACTCGATAACCACGACTAATATGATTTTCTCTTTAACTAATACTGGAACACATACCACTTGTGAACATACATTTACCAGAACCGAACATCCAAAATTAATAATTTTCGAAACGACGTTTGATGCCTTTTTAAAAGCTCTGGCTTTATAGCAGTAAACATCGATATTTTCACATACATAAATTCAAAATTCGTATACGTAGAAAGACACGTTCGCACTCAAATTAATCAACTATACAGAAATATATTATATAACTATACAGAAATATATTGCAACAATGTCAACTTGAATATCGTATACAGAAAGCATTAGCTATAGCCGCTAGATTACCTGACGTTTTCGCATATCATTTTATGAAGGGACCTGGATATATAGCACTTTTGGCAGGAGAAGTAATTCATTGGTAAAATGTGTACCGGTCGAAGTAAAATTAACTCAAATCACAGAATGTTACGAGCAGCTTCCAGTAATACGAGGAAACGAAACATATTTTTCCGCATGTATTAACACGTCACGGAACTCTGTTGTTTTACCTAGCCATATTTTATGCGAAGATAACAGATTTCATCATTCGTCTGGAACAATCTTGCCTCTTTAAAAAAAAAACATAAATCATTTCTTTTCTTCACGAAACTCCTTAACGATGCACTTTAAATTAACAACGATAGGACATTATAAAAATCGTAAATCTCACGTGACATTACAACTAACTATTGCATCCTAGACAAAAGGCAATACACCATTTTTTCGGGGTATAAATAGAGGTCCTGTGGAAGCGCAGTGTTAGTACGGAAATCAACCTAACTCGGTTCACGTGCGGTTTCAGTGCGAAAATCGAAATAACTCATTTCACGCAGTCAGTAAAAAATCGCGTCAGTAAACCCGTTCGCGCTAGTTCGTATATCTTTATGCGAGTGCATAAAACTGTTATTGGAATCACCCAGTCACTGCTCACTGGGACTACCCTCCTGGCACTCTTGCGTGGACAGCGAGCTTCCTCGTCATCGTCGACCAATATCTACCCGAGATCTCGTGGACCAAGCAGCTAAACAGTAAGTCGACCTACCATTCCATTCGGTCATCCACACATTTTCCCGTATAAAAACACACAAACAACACACACACACACACACACACACCTACATTAGCTAATTCAACCATTTTATCATAAACAAATTGATTGTAACTAAATTAATAATGATATGTTTTTTTTATATATATACAAATATGTATGTTCTTATAAATCTAATAATAATATTTTCTTTAAATAAATGTAAATTTACATTGTAAATGAAGATTGCTAGCTTCCATTTATTTTTTAAATCACCACTCGCATTCCTTTCTCTCTTATACCTGAGATTGCACGAGGTGCAATCCAGTCCCGGGTCAAAAGGCTTAAGGGGATGCTGGAGTGTCCTGTTTTATCATTAATTATTAAAGACTCTTTTCTCTTAATTGTGTTTATGGATTGAAAAATCCTTCTCCACAATTAAAGTATCGACGACAACGCAATTCGCCAGCTACATTTGAATATGAAAAACGAAAGAAAATTGAAGAATTACAGTTTTGTTATCGGCTTCTGTAGTCAACACGTCACAATATGTGCTGCATATAAGAGTTTCAGATCTTGCACGTTCATAAAAAATAGCTAGTGAATTGCGGAAAACTTAAACGAACAATCCTATACTTTTAGAAACGAGGTAGGGGTTTTAGTATAAGAGAAAAGAGTATCCGAAAATTTCGTTATATTACGAGTGAAATTCACGTGAGATCATGAAACTAAGCAGTATTTTAGTTCCGCGATATTTCGACAGCGGCGCTGTCATGAAAAGTGCATCTCTGAACCATAGAAATGATCTGAATTATCGATCTACTCAGGCCCATATCAATAAACGTGCCCTCAAAGTTTTTTCTTTTGAGAGGAAAAATAACAATAAAATAAATATGATATTAGTTATTTCAATTTTGTTGAAATACTTTCTTCCTAAACAAGAAACGTACCATATTATTTATGGTACATATGAATACAAATAAAGATAATTATTTTAATTGCACTGTTCTGTCTTTTACATTTTATTTAGTAAATTATTGATGCATATATATATAAAATAAAATATATATATATATATATGTATGTACGTATATATATATATATATAATATATATATATATATATATATATATATAATAGTATACATACATACGCGTGTGCGTATGCGTGCGTGCGTGCGTGCGTGCGTGCGTGGAGAGAAAAGGATTAACGGGTATGGGAGGCGAGGAAAGTGTTGCAAGAGCACATCGGGATAAGGTGTTTGTAGAGTACGGTCTAAGGGGTGGAGTTTCGGGAGATGTACACGGTGACTACTCTATCCTCTTCGTTGGAGGGGAACGAATATAGCCTGAACATCCCTGTCGATCGGCTCGGGATTCGGTTGAAAAGGAGGGGCGGGAGCTGATCCAAGGGAGGAGAGAGTGAAAATAATTCTTCGCAAGAAGGAGGAGGAGGGAATCGTTCCTCAAGAGGAGAGGGGAATAGTTGAGGATTTCCCAAATAGCAGGATCAATGACAGGAGAAAAGGTGAGATCTAATGGTTGTATCTCTAATGTTGGTGAATAGAAGATTTCACTGAATTGTTCGCCAGTCAGTTGTGACGGCGCGATTGTGGATGGCCCTGGAGAACGATTCCGCCTACTCCTCCGGACATAGGGGGTTCGTCCGCGTTTCCTAATGATACACACTACAAACCGAAGGATTAAAAATGACGTGTATTCGTTGAAAACGCGTGTAAATGTATCTAGGTACAATGTATGTGTTTCCTTGCGGGGAAACGCGGAGATGGACTGGAAAGAATAGCGACTTACTGTTAGCTGGCCCCAAGATATCGGGTAGGTTCCGGTAGGTAATTCGACGAGATCCGTCGTCCGCGGAGAGCGTCGGAAGGGCAGTCGCAGTGGCGCACGCCTAATCACTCCAGTGACGATTTGCCCACAACTTCGTACTCGTATGGAACCGCGAACTAGTGTGATTAGCGCGGATTTTAATAATTTCCGCACTGCCCGCGACAATAGGTTAACTCGTGGACTGCATTGACGTGAACCGAGTGGTTCATTGACCATTGACGAGTGGTTTAAAATTCTGTACTGACGCTCTGCGCTTCCGCGGGACCTTTATTTATACCCCGATAAAAGGGCGTTGTGCCCTTTGTCTAGGATGCAAAAGTTAATCGCAATGTCACGCGAGATTTACGATTTTTATAACGTCCTATCGTTGTTAATCTAAAGTACATCGTTAGTGTAGTTTTGAAAAGAAAAGAAGTGATTTACGTTTTTCCTTAAAGAGCCAAGATTGCTCCAGAGATATGACGAATTCTGTTATTCTCGCGGAAAATATGGTTAGGTAAACAAATGGTTACCGTGCACAATTAGGTTTTGCGTGCAGGGCTATCATTATCAGTCGCGAGTCTGATCTTAGATAACGCTACCGTGGGAAGTTATCCCATGCGTTTTATGATTTTTTAAGCGCGACGTGGCGCCTGTTTTCCTAAGATGAAATTGTTGGTCAGTCTCGGACGACAAAGCTTAGATTTTTACTGCGTAACTTCGGTGCATTTATAATGTCTTTTGCAATCTTGTCTCTTTTCGGGACTGCATTAAGATTGTTATTCCTTTCGGATTGATTGACATTTACGAGTTTTCGCGGAGTCTCTTTTCAACTGTCCGGTCCCTCTTTTCAATTCTGTCAGACCGTTATCAAAAGGCTCCGCTCGAGTCTCGCAGACGCCAATCATAGTCGCGACGTGGAGCTGAAGGAAAGAATCGTGACGTCTATAGGACGTAACAAAGATAAAAAAACATGGCATCTAACAATAAAATTATATAATCCCCTTTGTTAACAATATCTCAGATAAATTAAAAGGATTATAAACAATACGGTATCCAAAATTGCATTTTATAGTAGCAATAAACTTTGCAGTCTAATCAAAGTATAGAAAGATCCTTTACAAATCAGTACACAGAGAAACGTTATCTATAAGATTGCCTGCAAAGACTGCCAAGACTTTCTTAAGACTTAGAACAAACTAGTCGTCAATTACATACACGCATTTCTGAATACCGAAATCACATTAGAAAAAAGACGTTTTCCCATTCGATCATTACAGACCACAGGTTACAATTTAACCATGAATCGATTTTGGATATAGAAAGGAATTACAACAAAAGATTAACGTCTGAAATGCTACATGTAAAAACACAAAAAGGAGTTTAAACCTTCTTTAATAGACACTGAATTTTTAGGCTATGCCTATACGTCAATATAGGGTTGGTATTTGTATCGGCGGTGATTCGTGTTATTTGTCTCTGTGTAACTAAAGAGTGAACAACTGTTGTATTTATTTGACGAAAAAATTTATTTAGATTACTTTTGTTTCTTCATCTAATTATTCAAATAACTATTATGTTCAATTGATTGAGTGTCAATCTACTTTCTCTTTATTGTTTCTTTTCAAAAAAATAATTTCACATATATCTTTGACATTCTCATTCTTATTATAGCTTCACTTCATAAGAATTACTTGTTTCTTTCTGGTCAGTAAACTGGGATGAAGCTAAGGAACCTTTTTAAGATGTTGGATGCTTGGCACCATGGTTGGAGAACCTATACATAATAGAATTATATTAATTCCGTTGAGAATAACTTAAAGTAAGTCGAAACGCGTATGGATTTTATATGGATGGACATTATATACCTTGTGACGTGACGTTTTCCGTCCGTCACAAGGGCCGCGTGGTCTGACCGAACAGTGCAGTCTAGCGTCCTGAGTCCTTTCACATTTTGGGGGGGGGGGAGGGGCGGACGTACCTGCGCTTTTTTCCGCGACGATATTTGCGTGCCTTACGCTTCCGCCGTTTTCGTTTTCCTTTTTCTGTATGTTCCCGTACCGAGAGTCATAGAGGCCAGCGACTGCCGCCCATCTTGACAGACTGACGCCACCTCACCGAAGAGGAGAAGAAGAGGAACGACCGGGAATGGGAATCGAGAGACGACCACTGCTGACAGACCTGCCGGGACACGACACCTGACCCCGGGTCGTACGCAGATGATATCCTTCATTATTACGCCCTTTTTGTTGTCGCAAGGCATTTCCTATCGCATCCTCTTCCAGGCACAAGGCGGACCGAGAATTGGAATGGCAGGACAGGGTTGGCCACTCTACGCTCCAAAGACGGAGAGAGCCCCTCGAGGCCACGAGGCGACCCGGAAAGGATCCTGCGATCTCTCGAATTTCGCGTGACATGGGCATGACGCGGTTCCCGCGATTAGCGGAGCCGCGGAGCCACACGCCAATCAGGCGCGATAAGGCCCCCTCGTAGGGATAACGAGCCCTGCGTGCCATCGGGAGGATTAGTGCTCAGTACTTGTGCTGTGACCCGCTTGGCGAAAGCACGTGAAAGGACGCAGGGCGTAACATGACGAGAGCCTTCTAAGGACGACCAGGACGAGCACCTGCGGGGGAGTCACGGTGAGACGTAATTTTATCGGAATTCTATCGGACATATGATAGTGAGTGCACGTGGCATTGCCGTGCATTAGATTTTCGCGGGATTCGAGTGCGCGTGTCGCCTCCCGGAATGGTCCCTTGTCGTCGGAATAATCCTACTGCGTCCGCCAAGGCCACAGCCTCGTCATTCGTTGTAGACTTTTATCGCGGATCACATTTTGCGTCGACATTCCACACTGTAATATTGTCGCGTATCGTGTCGTCTCGGACGCCTGTAGCGTAAGATTTGCATGTCTATTAGGGCGTCGGCCCTCTGTGTCATAGCCATTAACGACAATTTATAATAACAATTGTGCGTAGTGTCGAGTTTGTACGTATTCGAGCTTTCTCTGCATCTCAGCTGAGCGGCGCGAGGCCCCGCGAGCGCGCACGAGGTCACGCCGTTTCCACGCTATAATCGTTGCCGAATTCCATAGTATTTTCGAGGCGACGAAGTCTTATTCGTATAATTCGCGAGGGTATCCCTGTGTGGCGTGAGCTCGTGTCGTGGAAATCTAACGAAGTTGATACGTCTAGCGTAAAGCCTCGGGGCCTGTGTGAATCTGTTATCGCGCTCAAGTAGAGCTTATCGTCCCGATTGTGTCGCCAGATGTAAATGCAAGTCGAAGACTTATTTAATATATTAGGTTGGTGCATATGAAATATCGGATTTTCTTTACATATGAACGTTTGTCTCCCTGTTTTCGTTATGCTTTTGTTTTTGACATAATCTCGTTTATAGTCGTATTGTCCATTGCCAGAGTCACATTTCAACAAAGAAGATTTTCTCAAAAGTGTTCCATTTTGTTATTTGTTTTGAATTTCGTAAGGATATGAATTCAACCGATATTCATGTAATTTTTTTATATGAGTATAAACTTGGTAATAATGTTGCAAAAGCTGCACGCAATATAAATCAGGTATTTGGGGAGAATACTGTTAATGATCGAAAAGTGCAACGTTGGTTTGAAAAATTTCGATCTGGTGATTTTTCCCTACAAAATGAACCGCGTGGAAGACCCAAAACGTCTGTGAAAAATGATGCTCTGAAAGCATTGGTGGAAACGAATCCAACTGTACAAGGGAACTTACTACCAGAATGAAAGTTGACCATACAACGATATTGCGACACCTTTCTGAAATTGGTGAAAAAAAATGAATAAATGGGTACCGCACGAACCGAGCGAAATAAGCTGGATCGATTGAACGTATGCTCATCATTACTAACCCGATTTCATCGAGAGCCATTTTTCGATCGGATTATTACTTATAATGAAAAATGAGTTCTTTACGACAATAGGAAAAAGTGTGCTGTATGGCTTGATAGGAATGAGGCTTGTGCTCATACTCCAAGGGCATCACTTCATCCACGGAAAATTTTAATAACAGTTTGGTGGAATGTGACTGGAGTAATTCATTACTCATTCCTTCGAACTGGGGAGACAATTACAGCCGAAAAGTACTGCCAGTACATTGATGAAATGCATGAAAAATTGAAAATTATACGCCCATCACTTGTTAATCGGCATGGCCCAATACTTCTCCACGACAACGCATACGTCATACAAAACAATTGCGAAATTAAATGAATTAAAATATGAAATTTTGCAGCACCCAGCTTATTCACCGGATTTTTCGCCAACTGACTTTCATTTTTTTAAACATTTAGAACAATTTTTACGGGCTAAACAGTATGAAAATGAAGACAGAAAATGAAGACTAAAAAATCTATATCAGAGTTTATTGATTCTAAAGATCAGAATTTTTTTAAGACAGGCATCTATACATTAAAATCTCGTTGGGAAAAGTGTATTGAATCAAATGGAGCATATTTTGATTAAATAAACAGCTTTTGAAAAAAGATATGTTAGTTATATATATATGTATAGTTTTATATATTCACTTAAAAATCCGATATTTCATATGCACCAACCTAATATTTGTTACTTTTGCTATTGTTGATTCGTATGTTCTCTTTATTCTCGTCCCTATTCGTTCCTCCAAACGAATCCGCTATCCTCGACCGCGAATCGCCCCCTCTGCCATTTCCGAGGCTGAGCTACCGGTTGAGAGCCCGTCGACATTCACAGCTCGTTAGAATATGGCATAAAGAAAATATCGCGTAATTTCGAGAAAGAGTGGCACGCTTGCTCGTGCCTGGCGCCCAACTATTGTTTTGTGATTGTGTGTCGCCCTTAAGAGCGCGTGAAGACGCATTTCTGTCGCGTTTCGTTGAACGCCACTCGTCATCCGATCGCCTAAAAAATCTTAGCTGTGAATGCGCGACGAAGTTGCGCCACGCTCGTGAGTGCGATTGCAATCTATAATCGAAAAACTCGAGAAACGCGAGAACGCGCGAGAAAATGTTGATAGAGCGAGAGCGAAGCAGCGAAGTCACGCGGCCACGTAGATCAATAGCGAGCGTGAGCGAGAGAATCTGCGCGGCCCGGCGAGCCAACGCCCGGCCAGTTTAGTTCTGTTTGTATCCGGCACGAATAAATGCTGTGTTTTTCAAGTCATCTTCGACTTTTTTATGTTTTGCACCTCTTATTTTTCTCTTTTTTTTCCTTGAATTCTTTCCCAAAAATATCCCCTTTTATATCTTTATGTATTCCTCCCCCTATTTATATATCCTCCCTTCCCTATATATCTTTATATTAAAAATAAACTTTTAAACATTTCCGTTGTTATACTTGCGCACCAAGTACCGCGCTGACTCCTATTTCCCCTTATTCTAATCTTTAAATTGTTTTGTATTATAGATATTTGTTATATTAACTCTTAATATTATGAGCAATTTTACACATCTTGAATCAAGCGAGCACTACGGACATGTTTATTCTATAATCAGCTTCAATTTTTATAACAATGGAACAACATGTTCGCAAAAGATATACATTACTTTTCAGCATATCATTCCTAGTTTAAATATCTTAAATAATATAATAAAAAAAATGTAAATTTAAGAATTTCTTCATCTACACTGTTAGAATTGTAATCACGAACTTTCTTAAATGTATTAGATGTATAACTTTGCTTCCGTCCTATAGATAGCTTTAGTGGTAAGTGGTGGTCGAAATAAATAGATCATAGACGTCATACAATAAACTTGGGCATCTGTCAACATAACCCCATAGAAACATTAGTCGATTTGTGTCTGCATGATAAAGTTATTCTCGATTGAAAATGTCAGTTTACGAGCCAAATTCTCGTCATTTGCGGGAGGTTTTAATTTTCTGCTTCAATATGAAGAACTCTGCGGCTGAGGCTTATCGAATGCTCTCAAATACTTATGATGAGGCCGCTATTAGTGAAAGAACGTGTCGTGAGTAGTTTCAACGCTTCAAGAACGGTGATTTTAATGTCGAAGACCGGCATAGCGGTGGAAGAGAGAAGGTTTTCGAAGATGAAGAATTGGAGTCATTACTTGATCAAGACTCGTGTCAAAATCAAAAAGAATCGTCACGATCATTGGGAGTGACTCAACCAGCCATTTCAAAACGCCTCAAAGCCATGGGAATGATTCAGAACCAAGGAAATTGAATGCCGTACGAGTTGAAGCCGAGAGATGTTGAACGGCGTTTGTTTGCTTGTGAACAGCTGCTTGAAAGGCAGACGGAAGGGATTTCTGCATCGCATTGTAACTGGAGACGAAAAATGGGTTCATTACGATAACCCCAAGCGCAGAAAATCATAGGGAGTTCCCGGCCATGCTTCCACGTCGACGGCCATGCTTCCAAACCGAATATTCACGGCTCCAAGGTCATGCTCTGTATTTGATGAGACCAGCTCGGCGTAGTGTATTATGAGCTATTAAAACCGACTGAAACAATCACAAGCGATCGGTATCGAACGCAATTGATGCATTTGAGCCGAGCATTGAAAGACAAACGGCCGCAATACAACGAGAGACACGTTAAAGTGATTTTGCAACATGACAATGCTCGACCCCATGTTGCAAAAGTGGTCAAGACATACTTGGAAACTTTGAAATGGGAAGTCCTACCTCACCCGCCGTATTCTTCAGACGTTGCTTCCTCTGACTATCACTTGTTTCGATCAATGGCACATGGCCTGGCTGTCCAGCACTTCCGGTCTTATGAAGAAGTAAAAAATTGGATCGATTCGTAGCCTCAAAAGATGACTAGTTTTTTTGACGCAGGATTCGTACGCTGCCCGAAAGATAGGAGAAAGTGGACAATACTTTGAATTATTAATGTATAACCAATTTTTTACAATAAAGCCTCGAATTTCGGAAAAAAACGGCGGAAGCAAGGTATAAACCTAATAAATGAAGCTCGTGGTTATAAACGAAATTAAAAATAATGAATTATTTAACTGAAAATTAAATTACAGTAATTATTTAAATGCAATGAATATGTACATTAAATTTTCATGAAAAATACATTTCATAAATTTCAATAAATTTCATATACATGGTCATAAATATATACTTTTCAGTTATAAATACATTAAATTTAATATAATGTCATGAAATTAAGTTCAAAATGTATAACTTAAAAATATATTAAATTGCATGAAATTTTTAACAGTATATTTTAATTCATTATGATTTATAAAATTACAAAATTTGTAAAATATTGAATCAAGCTGGAATTATAATATATTGAATTATAATTATAATTTTTATTATAAAAAAAACTGACTATCATTGTCTATGAATTTTTTATACTACTTTGACCCGCGCGCACGCGTGTCCGACATACAGGATGCGTTAGCTAAATCCGGACAAATTTCAATTTGAATTTCCCGCCATATCTTATTTCAGCGCTAAGTTGGTATTTGTATCTAAGTAAGTTAAACCAATAGCTGAGTTGAACAAACTTAACAGTTGAGTAAGCACTCACTGTTATTGATGTATTCTTTTAGATCATTTAATCAGCATTTTAGATCTGGAAAAATACATCAATAGCAGTGAGCTTACTCAACTGTTAAGTTTGCTCAACGCAGCTATTGATTTAGCTTACTTGGACACAAGTACCAACTTAGCGCTGAAATAAGATATGGCGGGAAATTCAAATTGAAATTTGTTGAGTCCGCTGTACACAGCCAATGTTCTGAACGAACATAATCTTAAAATAACTGAGCAGTCAAGATCGAGCATGGAATATAATTGAAGAGCGGCGATTATTGAAAGTCTTCGCGCTGGACGTACGCTGAAATAATTGAATTCTTCAAATATCCGAGATCGACAGTTTACGAAGTTTCCACTATAATATAAGGCTTCGGAAAAGTCCGAAAAAGATTCCGCAAACCCATCGAGGAAGAGCCATTCAAGAGAAAGATCGGCAAGGGCCCCGGAAGTTGTTCAAAGTATTCAAGAGCTGATCGTAGGAGATCCAGGGCAGTTTCTCGGAAAATTGGCGACAATTTTGAGTGTGAGTGAGGTTACCATGCGCCGAATAACTGAAGAGGACCTACGCTACAAGTCACAATATGTCATAAAAGTACAACTATCTAAAGTTGTTAGAATGAAGAGAGTTGCTCGCTGCAACTTGCTTATGTATTCGTGAAAAAACAAAGCTACGAAACGCGTCAGATTGTTTTTGATGAGAAAATGTTTTCGTCAACGCAAAAGTGAACCGCAGGAATGACCATTGGTTCGCTTATGAATCCGAAGAAGTTTCCGTTGTAGCTAGGACGAAGTTTCCAGTCAGTGTTCATGTCCTAAGCATTGTCTCCAGCGAGAGTGACATG
Organism: Acromyrmex echinatior; assembly: GCF_024713525.1. NCBI lineage: Eukaryota > Metazoa > Arthropoda > Insecta > Hymenoptera > Formicidae > Acromyrmex > Acromyrmex echinatior. The sequence goes on from NC_141869.1 coordinate 362,172, forward strand.
CCGCAATTTTTTAATAAGAGAGAAACCGTTACAAAGGAAGTACATTTACGCGTTCTGACAATCAAGCCATGGATGAACACTGTGCTTCCGTACATCTTCCAACAGGACAGCGCACCAGCTCATACGAGTCATTTGATCCAAAACTGATTGTTGGACATGCTTTAAAGCAAAATTTCGGAGGTTTTGGCCTCCGAATAGTCCAGATTTAAATCCGTTGGACTATTACATGTGGAACGTGATTGAAAAGATCACTAACAAGTCGAAATATCCTAATGTAGCATCTCTCCATCCCGCGCCCATAGAGGCCGTGAGTTAAGCTTAAATGCAGGTATCGCATGTTAAATACTCACTCTCTTCTGTAGCACTTCTCTAAGCCGCTATTAAAGTAGCATTCTTCAATATGGACAAGCCGGCATTGCAGAGAGCATGCAATCGCTTCAGGCAGATTAGGATCGAGGCAGTAATTGCGGCAGACGGTGGTTTTACATTGAGTAATGTTTATCTATAACGGTTCCATGAATGACATGAAAAAAGATTTTTATGTAATTTTTTGTACGTTTGACCAATAAACTTTTGTTAAATATATTGTTTATTTTATCCAGATTTAGCTGACACACTTGTAGATTTGACGCAACCTTCATTACCTTTCATAAAAGTCTTATAATGGTTTGAGGACGCGGTTTTTTGATAGTCGGAAATTTATTGATTCTTAGCCTTTGCAACATACCTCTTAGGTATCAATTTGATTTTTCTTCGAAAAGAATTGGCTATCAAGTAATCATGCCAATTTGCAGATTATAATTATTTTATGTGTGACATTGTTAATGAATGTTAGTTTCTCTTTTTTTTTAATAATAGGATCATTATTTTAAATATATAAATGTTTTAAAGTAGCAATAATAATAGACTGTTATTTGATTTATAATAATCTACTTTTAATTTCAAATTTGGAATTTGTTATGTTATTGATTAAATTTGTCTGATGTGTTTCATTGAAAAACAATCGCATGATTGAATCACATTCACATAGAACACATACAGGCATTTCTATTCTAATTTTTAATTTGCATCATAAACATTCATGATTAACTTCACATCATAGAACGATTTGTGCTAATAGGCCATTGTAATTATAGCAGCTTTGTTGAGCTTAAATTTATTTACTAATCTGTTTGTCAGCTTTGAAAACGACGTGCACTGGAGATTAGTTTGCAACGTGATTAACCGATTAATTTTTAGTACATAAAATTCGAAAATTTAAAATCTGAAAAGAATCAAGTTATGAGTAGATGATGGATCAATTTTTCAATATTTCATAAATTTTGTAAATATATATTGAAGATAAAAATAATTTAAATATAGTATTACATTGAAAAGTAAAAGTAATACAAAAATACAAACGTTAAAAAAAACACTAAACCTAATTTTGAAAAAATGTTAACAAATAAAGGTAAGAAAAATACTTTCTCACTAAAAATAATAAAAGAAACGAATTTGAGATATTTTCTATGGAATAAGGCGATGTATAACAATGAAAAAAAATTCGTTTGCAAGAATAACGAGCACTAAGAACTCGAGTAAATTTAAGAGTCTGAATAGACAGCGTTCTTATCAACGAATACCAGGTTCCTCTACAAAAGTGTCCCAAGTACAAGAATGGCTGTGCTTGTCTTCGACTTGGTCTAAAATTAGTAGTTAGTTAGGGAATTAGAAGTCTGTGGTTGTCAAGAACCGTATGGAAAGTTTCCCTCGGTTTGCTTCAAGTTTCGTAAAGGAAGGGATGTTTTAAATGATGTACACACAAATCGTCTCTATGTAGGCTAATATTCTATTTTAAATAGTACTGTTTATTCAATTACTTTGTTATGACAAGCACTTTTGAATTAAAAGAAAATGCTATGTATATGGCATTTTAAATTGTTTTTCTTCCGCGACCAAAGAATTGTTATTTTATTCAAGCAATATTTTATAAATCTCTAAATATCTAAACTTTTGAAAAAAGAATTTAAAAATTTTTTTAATTTATTTCTTCTTGGGATACAAAAATCTTTGCTAATAAGATAACTATAAGATACAAAAAGCGTTTGATAATTCATATACGATATATAAAAGCAGAATAAAAGAAAATCAACATGAGATAAAATCGTCTAATAATAATTGAAGAATAATTAATAAATTAATAGCATGAGAGTAACTTTAAACTTTAAAGAAAAAATTGAGTTTTGTTAGATTCAAAAATATTAATCCTTTGATAAAGAAAAGAGATGTTCAAGAAAAGGGATTGATTGCTTAAATGAAAAAAGACGAAAGAGAGCGTCACAGGAAAAAGGTAAAGTATTCCGTTGATGAAATTCATTGTTTCGCTTATCGATTACATGTTTCTATGTAGATTGAATTGTAGCGATTCAGATTATTTGACTGCGTTCCACGATTAAGCCAAGATATGACTATCGATTACATTTTATATGTCACAGAAAATATTTCAGAAAAATAGACCATTCTAAAAATTCCTTCCTTTTACAAATTGCTGATTTTATTTTAAATATCAATTAAATTTTATAATAAAATTGCAATTAAATTGCAATTAGCTTTTTGCAATTTGCAATGAGATTATTCTATTATACTATAACTTAATCAGAAAACGAGAGATATCGATCAATTTTATGAGTATGTCCGATTATAATATAATTGTCACATAGTTTAACTTTTTTTCAATATCGAAGAAAATATGTAGTTAAAGAAGAATATTGTGTACGAGGGAAAAAACGGAACTGAAAAATCTCATTACGCAAGAAAAAAGTTCACAATCGTATTCTGACATTTTTCAAAGCACAGAGAAAAGCCGCGTTTTCTCCCGCGATTCGAAAAAGTAATTAAACCGGTTGTACGCTCAAACGACGTCATTATAATCTCCCGAGACGCAAAAAAGAAATTATAACAATGAAACATAAGTTCGTCGGAGAATTAACAGGTGATGTAGCTTGATTTGTGTAATTGTCTTGTGTGTTAGAAGTTATTTCTTTTTTTTTCCATATATGTGCAATCAACAATCATTTCGTATGTTTATTTAAATTTACACATGTAAAAAGCGGAACTGATTACGAATGTTTTTATCGGAGTTGATTAATGAAATATTTTCTAGATAGAATATATGTCCATAAATATAGAACATAAGATATTTGAGATTCCGATTTTAGGCATGCTGTTGATAAGCATCTGAGTGGTAAGTACTTCTTTTTCAAAATTGGAGTCATCTTTAAAAAATATATCAAATGTATTCTTTATGTAATGCAGACAAAGGTAGATCATTAGAATATCTAAAATTGACTTTGACATAATTAAATTGACAATAAAAAAGAGCTAGAAATATGATGGATTTTTTTATTGATCCTAGATCAATGTACCAAATATTTGACAAGTCTCATCCGCGCATGTGTGCATACACGCATATATATGTACACAGCTATAACAACTTGCCTTATCCTTTTTCAGTGGCAGTGCAAACGGAGGAATGTTACAAGTAATTTATTTGAAAAATGTCATCAAAGGGACATGGTCAATTCTGACGAAACTTTTTATTGTTTATTGCCTCGATATGTGTTGAGAAGTCTATCTAACATTTACGATTGACTGATTGAGCGTTTGAGGAAACGAATTAAATTGCTTTGTGTAATTAATGATCGCACGTATTAATAATTATAAATATCTCACGATATTTTCAAAATAAAACCCGGTCGTAAAAGGCTTTCTTATTAAAAGAAAAGTGTATGAATGTTAAGTTTTAATATTTTAACATCAAATGGCATAACTTCTTTATTAAGGGGATCTTAAACTAACAGAAATTACCAGATTGTCAATGTTTCCGAATTGGCTTTATAGATCATTAAATCCTTTTACACAATAAAAGTATGCACAAAAAAACACCGACCACATTAAATTTGACATGAAAATCAGGGAAAAAATAAAAAATTCACTCAGGTTATAATTCCCTTAGCGCAAAAATTCTATAGATCATACGTTCCAAACGATTATACCTTCCCCGAAAGCGTATGACATGCACAAACAATCCTGAGCTTGCGAGATTGTGATCGAAGACCTAACAAGAGATTTCTCAAATTAAAATCGGCTGTATTTCCGACTAAATTATAATTTTTGTATAACAATTACTTTTTTCTTCTTTTACAGATTCAAAAATTCTTTTATGAGATTAAAATATATATGTACATCAATACGTGTCTATGAGATGGAATTTATTTCATATTTTATTCCAAGAACGACAAAAAATTTCGAAATTAAACAAATTTTTTGTCATTCTCAGAATAAATTTCACCTCATAGATACATATTAATGTATATACTTTAATCCTGGAAAAGAATTTTCGAATCTGTAAAAAACGAAAAAAGTAATTGTTTTACAAAAAGAGAGGTTCAGAAGTGAAAACGCGTTTCCGAAATATGATTTGCTGTAAAGCTCCATGTGTTCATATTAAAAATCCCAAATTCTAACTTCTATATGTATATAAAACACTGCTTCGTGTTCTCTAAATTACTAATATAAAAATATTTGAAACCATTAATCACTTAGACCCGATTGCGCCAACGTTACTATGATTTTAAACGAGGTTTAAAACTTTTTCTGTTTCTTTTTGGCTAAAACGAGACAGAGTTTTAAGTTTCGCTTAAAATCAAAATGACATTGGTGCAACTGGGCCTTAGTGATTTAGTTATGTGTATCTTAGTAAAGATACACATAACCAGAAAAAGAAGAAAAAAGTTACAAAAAGTAAGAAAACTATTTTTTTTCAACAAATCGTATTTAAAAAACGCACTTTTATTTCTGTCGTCCTCCCTTTGTTAGTAATTTACATTCTACAGAATTGTAAAAGATATAAATTTATAATTTGTCTTAAAAAATAAATATTTCAAAAAGTTTTTATATCGTTTTTAAAGTGTCATATGCCATCATAATTATAAAACATTCAATTAAAATAAACTACTATACAGAATGGACAAAAAGTTGCTTGTTAATGCGATCACGATTGCGGGTTGCGAATATAGCGGAAGTGCTTGTCAGTGTTCTATGTCCTGCGTTTTGCGACAGAAATGACATTACTCGTTAACCACATTACAAAGCGGCGCTTCGTCGTATTGTTAGTGCACGTCGCCAATGGTAAAATCCTCGGATACGTATGTCTCGTCATTGTTACGCGTCGCGATTCATTTCGCCTGCGGAAACACACAGTTGATCGAATCGATACAATTTATTTGCCACGCATTCGCCAAGTGACAAATTACAACGTATCGCTACAATTATCCGGAAATGATAGCCGGCGTACATTTCCACTCCGGATAGAAGCTGAAAAATCATCTCTGACGAAATCATTATTTAACCTATCATTTATATTAAAATCCTACAAGTCTCAATGTTAGTAAACATATCAGGGATATGTTATCAAGGATAATTATATAGAATATTAAGAGATTATATACAACATTAAGATAATTTTTAAGAGAGATATAAATATTTAACAACATAGATTATAAACGGCCAAAACAAAATCGACCTTCGGAACATGAGGAACAATCAAACAGTAAAGTGATCTTTCGTCCTGGTCAATGAACAAATGTACCTCGCTCCATCCTAATAACCCTTACTCGCTCTACCAGTCGTGGAATTTACAAGCCACCTATGCTGCATTGCATTGATTGTGCCCTGGGGTGAATTGCACGAGCACGACGTTATTCCTCACCAGTATAATGCAACAGGATGCAATGTTGAAACGACGCGCGCGGGTACAAATGCAAAATCTACTTTACCGGTCGAAGGAATAGCGAGATGGCGTTCTCGTTTTCCAAGATAAATTTCTTGAAATTAATTACTTTGACATAATTTTTAATTTCAACACAGGGCACATTAGATGACATACGTTCAAATTTTGATAAAAAATTGTAGACATTCAAAAAAACATTAATCTTCTTTGTATATACGTATAATGAAACATACAAAGTTCATGAGTGTATTAACCGTAACAAATGTATAAATAAAAAGATTCAAAGACTAAAGATTCAAAATGAAGACAGACGAGGTAATTTTATGAACGATATAATTAACGACATGATAATTATATTGTTTTATAAACAGCATAATTAATGATATAATTATTAAAGTAAATTTAACTTAAAATATTAGCTTAGAAATGTAGGTATATAAAAATATATTATATGTATAAAAAATACTGGTAGAATTCATATCAGTTCATATTGAGTCTCAAAGTGTACAGGGACGTCACCTAGCGTTATTAAACGCAAGCAAAGTAGATACTGGTGTCATCTACCAGAGAGTGCCACTAACTTTAAAATTCGAAGATACAAGTATTAGATAAAATATACATATATGTAGAGATACATCTTCAAAATATCAAAAACCTTTCCTAATTTATAGTTCTAATTTAATCATTTATACACGCAATGAGAATAGGATATTCTCCAAAAAGCATCATTTTGTTTTCCATTTTCAACAGTCTCGGTTATCAATTAAAACTTTTCGTATATAGTTAAATTATCTCGATGCATATATGACAGCATATAAAGCGTGAGCTGTTTCTACCCTGTTTCAATTTTACGCCTGTGAATTTAGTATTTAATTCAAAATTTAATTGCCTATTTATTTAAGTTGAACTTGTTATTTATAGTTTAATATAATAAAATATTAACAATTAACACTAATCAATCTCTAACAAAGAGTTAAACAATTTATTTAAATAAAATGAAAAAAAAGAAACGTATGTATGTAAATTTTGATTGTTTATAAAAAAGTTTTACTCATATAATATCCTGAGTGGTTCATAATCCCATTTTATATTATTTAATTTAAAAGAAAATGTATTGCAAAATAAAACAATAGCTAATAAACACGAGGGATCGTAAAAATGTTCCCGACGTGATCGTGATATACCGTACGGAGAAAAAGTTTTGGAAACGAAGACTTATCCTCGGTTCGCGCATAGTTTTAGAGGCGAGGATTTATGAGCTTCGCATCCACACTTTCGAAAAAGCCCAAACTTTGTCAAATATATTAAAGGCTGCCTGCCGCGACAGCAACTCGACAAAGATATTCTTGTGCTATCCTCTGTCACGTTCCTCTTTCTTCCTTTTCTAACCTCCAAACAGTCTCGCATGTAGAAACGCAATGTGCTCTTTTGTGTTTGTTTGTGTATCTCATGGGCGTAGGCGCGCGGGAAATGTGGCCCACCGAAGTTTCGTTTCTACTGTAAACAATGGAATATTTGTGCTTGCTACAGCAAGCATTAGCTATCTTGCATCGTGTTCCATCCCGCACTTTACGTAAGATCATTCTGATATATTTACAGATGACGTTTAGACATTTATGTCTATACAAATACAAAACAATGTCCAAATTAAATATCTTTCTGTCCAGATCAATTCTATTATTAATTGTGACATAATTCAATTGTACGTAACTAACAAATGATACAATATAATATCAAAACAAATTATATGTTATATAGAAATATCCCATAATTATAATTGTTAAAATATTGTTTCCAAGCAAATTATTTTATTTGATCAAATTATTAATTTCAAAGATTGATTTTTACACTCTCGCTATGCTGTAATATACATTTGTAAAAGTGTTTTGGATAATGCATTTTGTAAAAGCACACGATAATTGTCAATGTAATCTAAATTAATGGATAATGTATAATAAACTATTCGTATTTTTTTTGTCAATTTAAATGTAATGCAAAAAAATGATATAAATAAATTTGAAAGTTATATAAATTCCAAAAAGAAGTTAGAATGGATATAAGTGTATTCTTTAAAAAAAATCCGTCGATATTCGTAGTACTCTAGGTATCCTCTTGTTCTCTCTAAAGAATACTTCACTGGCCCTTTAAAAGGCTGCGCCTGTGCGTCTACGTGCACGACAGGGAGAGAAAAAGGAAGGCGTGGTTGGCATTTGCGGAATAGCAATATCTACCTTTCCACCACCTGGTACAATGTCTACAGTTGCTTGCAAGTACAACCCGCCATATTTACTTCACTTTCTTTCCCCTTTACGCAGCCATATTTTCGGACGTACGAGTTTACTTCACATTATATAGTATTGGCATTCAGTTACGAAGCAAATAACGATTCATAGCATATTCTGTCATCTTTCCGTGATACATTTTTAAATTTTTTCTGCAATCTCCTATTAGAAACAATGATAATTTCTATTTACTGATTAGCGTAATAATTCAACGGTGTACAATTAACGTGATGACAAATTACACTTATCGTGAATACTTAAAAGTTAATATTAAAAATAAATTACCGCAGTTAAAGAAAACGTTTTCATTAAAAGAAAGTCTGATCTTGAAAATAAATCGCTTTACAAAAAGATATCCAGAACTGAAAGAATAAATGTAACTGCTGATTCTTTTGCGCTTTGGCTGAAATTCTTTTCCTACCCCTGCATACCATACTTTTACCCTCACAAACTCCGTCCACTGATAAGGGAGTTCCTAACGGAATACCAAGATTCCTCGCTGCCTAGTCACTCCGTTTATCTCGCAACGTCGTTAGTCCTCTCGTGCAAAGCGAAGATTGATGAAGCGTACAAGGGCGTCGCTCCAAAACGAACCCCTCTTTCGCTCCATGCCTCTCTTATTCCCGCAACTGATTTTATCTTTCTTCCTACGCCCCTTTCATCTAAGTATTTCTATCTTACCACATATATTTTGGCATATATGTATTTATATATTTCAGTTGCATAGTGTAACTATTCCCATTGCTTTGTTGCTTTTAATCAGTATATCAATGTATTTTTTTATGCTACTTTTGTCAATTACCACTTTTCTAATTTTCAACTAATTAACTTTGATTTTTAAGAATATCATTTGCGTTTTAACTTTGACTTTTTCTACAGAAAAAGTCAAAATATTATTATATAAAAGGGATTATACCTGGGAACGCTTTCGATGCATTGTGTGATAAAAATAATAACTTTAATGTTTAGAATGTATATACGTGTATTCACATTTTGTTTTCAAAATTCATAACTACAACCATACTTGTTTTGTTATTGTTCATAATTACATACATTTATATTTTAAATAAAATATTTCTTAAGTAGTTTGTACTTGGCTCAAATCCTATAGTCGAAACATTTGCAGTTAAATTCCATAAGTACTCCAATTTCGTAAGTATTCCAATTGTTTGCGCATTATATTGTATTTTATCGCCTTATAAATATATTATTTACGCACTAACTACCGCAGAGAATTATTAAGGCGTTTTACTCATATTTAGAAATATTTATTGTTCTTAAATATCTCTCTTTTTGTTCTTCATTTATTAATATCTGAACTAATAATTGCGTTTGTCTTATAGTTAGTTACAATTAGTTACAGATATTTACTTTCTTTTTGCACTATTTTCTTTTAAAAAAATGAATGTAAGAGAAAAATGGTGAAATATTTGCTAGAAAATTATAAAACATACGTCTTCGTTTTACGATAGCTCCTCGAAGCGTTTAGTCGAAAGGGTAATTACACTTACGAACATTTTTAGCCTAAAATCTAACAGGACAAATTTAGTCAAAAAGTCAGTAATTTAATAATATGTAGAAATCTGCACATTACCTACTTTTTTTATTAAATTATATATATATATATATATATATATATATATATATATATATACTTCATCGGTACTACTGGGTGATTATCATGTGGCTTCAATCATGTGGCGACCTCTTTATTAATGTATATCTTTGCGAAAAATGTGTTTCAAACAGTATTGAAAATTTATAGCATAAATGAACAATAGATTTTCAGTACTGTCGGTACGTTCTAGAAACATAAAAATTATATATAGAAAATAATGATATATATATATATATATATAAATTAATATTTCCATACTGAATGATCATATTGAAATAAAACATGTGGAGTTGCAAATTAAATTCTCTCATTTCTAATGACGTTAGAATTGTTCAATAATATAAGTTCTAACATAAACATTACTTAAGCAATTACTACATTGAAAAATGTAATAAAGTTACGAATAATATAACAAAAATATTAGTTCAGATATATCATTCTCTATTGAAAAATTTTAACTACTAAAATTTAATAAATTGCAAATGTAATATGACGTGACTTGACTAAAACAGTGTTATTATTCACGGCGCTTCAATTATTTTGCTTCGTATAATCGCATAATAAATACGAGCAACTCCTGACTCGACTTAGTAGAAAGCGATGCGACGAGCCGGACATAATTAGATAGTGTAGAATTTAATGCAAGAGCACAAAATTCGGTGCTCACAAAGTCATATTTTCTCTTTCATTGCACTCATGAAAAACACCGAGAAACGAATGAAACGATTAAGTTTTTAGTATTTGTTATCATTAAGTAGTTATCATTATAGTAAGTTATCTTGATATATAAATAAGAATATTATATTTATTGTAAAAAATGGTATGTAAAAAAACTCGATATGAAACGGTATGTAAAAAATTGATCTGTAAGTGAGGCTTTCTGATAGTGGAATTAATTAATAATTGCGTTAATTTTTTTATCAATCAAAATTGGCAACTTGGTCGCTGTAAACGACAAATAGCGATGCGTGAAAGAAGAACGAACAAGACTATAGAAATGGAAGCAATTGCAGTATCAGAGCCCCGAGACGTTCTCTGCCACAACAGTTCAAAATCATAGTCGTCCACAGGGGCCCCGTAAGTTTCCAGCAACTTGATTCTTGACAAACCTTACCGGAAGTGCACTGCACTCACTATGCCATAGAAGTAAATACAGTTCAAGTGATTATCTTTGTACTAAAAGCTATGTCTTCCGATATTCTATTATTCTTAAATATTATAAAGATATTTGATATTTATGTTTATAAAATAAAAAGTAAAAATATGCATTATATACAGGGTATCTCACAACTACCGAATTTCCTCTTAAAGACATATACTTGAGATAATTTTGAGACGAAAATCCTAATACAAAAATGTCGAGGATACAATAGTTTTTGAATTATAATTGGTTAAAGATAGTGTGTAATTTGAAAACTATTATAACCTCGATATTTTCGTATTAGGATTTTCATCTTAGAATGTTCAAAAGAATAATAATAAAGGCTCTAAAAGTAAAATGGTTTTTTATTTATAAGCATTTAAAGTTAGTTTATGATTCAAAAAATTATTGTATATATATATATATATATATATATATATATATATTTATATTTATATTGTATATATATATATATTTTTTTTTCTAAGGCTCAAATCTGGTAAAGTAACTAAGCTACAAATTTCTTTTCTTCGAAACAACCTGTTCGATTAAAAAACTATATCGAAGTAAAGATCTATCAATAGAGAATACTTATTACAGCCGCGCCTGGCTTTGAGAATGATCCTATCTGCGAGAAAGCGCAGCTTCTCTCAGTCGGCGCTTACCATCGGATTGAATAAAACGAGATTTTCCTGACGCGGAACGACTCGACATGCTATCGTCGCGCGCTTTGATATGAACTTCGAATGACACGGCGATGGAAAGCCGCATCGGTATCGAAAAAAGAACGAAGTATGATCGCTTATCCCGCCGCCCATTTCTTTCTCATTCTTCAACGCTCGACTTGGCGTCCTTCTGTGATACCTTCTATAGATTCGCGCTCCTTGTGGATGAGATATGCGCGCGCATGTTGTCGTCAAAAACTCGTTTGAAAATTCCTTAGTGTTGATTTTTGATATCATTATCAAGAATTTTTTATTTTACTTAGACATCGATTATAATTTTAATCGTCAACAGTATGAACAACGACACAATGTTCAAATTTCTTTTTCATGCGTTATTACGTCCTGGTAAGACAACCCGATAAGACATTTTTTTTACATGGTTATCATATATATTTTTTACAATAACTAATAAAGTGTCTCCATTTAAAAACTTTAATTCTTTTTAACAGAATATTTCTTTATAATTCCTAATTAAAAAAATTGTAATTAAGCGAGAGGGAGAGAGAGAGAGAGAGAGAGAAAAGGCTACTATTTTTTATATACTCTAGCGATAAAAATTGCGTTGAAAAGGGAGGCTCAGAAATGAAATAACTTGAGCCAAAGACGGAGATTAGTGCGCATCGCCGTAAGATAAATCAGTACTGTTTCATCGGTGGCCATTTTTCAATTTTCTCGGGGTTTGCAAGTACAGGCGAACGACCAGGTCTGTTGAAAACAGGTAGAAGATTGTTCGATTGTAAAATGAAAGTTCACTCTACTTCGTTTGCCGTGCATGCGCGATTATAGGGAATCCTATGTATTATATTTGAAGAATAAAATAATATTTTTACATTTTTGTATTTTTTACATTATATACAGCAATATTTTTATGGTTTTTCCTAATTTTGTTCTCTTCTTATCTTGTCTTCCTTTTCTCTTCTTCGCTCCTTTCCCCTTGTTTCAATCCTTTCTTCTTTCTTTTATTTCTTTCTTTCTTTTTTTTATCTATAGTAGTATAATTGTAATTTAATAATAAAAAGTTTTCGATTAAATTTTATCAAAGAAAATCAAATATAATTAACATCAGAAATAAATTCTTATGTTATTATGTATCTCATGTAATATATTCCTTCTATTTCATTTATTTCGTTGTCAGCGGATAACGGAAATAATTTTACAGAAATAAATTCTTTGTTTACATTCCAGTCGCATGAGCATCTGAGAGAAGAAGTAATGTTGTTGGAATATACAAGGTGACTCATTAAATATGAAATTTTATAATGAGCATTTTTTACAAGTCAACTCGAAAAATTTTTATTAACAGTTTCTATTATCCAAGACATTTTTAGAATTTTTGAACATCTTTATACTAAATACATATTTTTACTTAAAATAATAATTAAATAAAAGATAATTTAAATATAAAAGATAATTTTTATTATATTAATGAAAAATCTAAATTATATATATATATATATACATACATTATATATATATATACATATATATACATTTTATATATATATATATATATATATATATATATATATATAGAAAATATATAATGACTTATTTAAAAATTATCAATTTACGAATTATTTAACATTTTATATCAATATGTGTCAGAATAAAGTATAAAATATCTCGTAAACTATTGATTTTTCGATACTTTTACCTTATTACTTTTATACGCAGAATAATTAGAGGAATCATATTACATAAAAAATCATATAATTCCATTAAAAAAAAATAAAGTTGACCTTAAAATATTTGAAGCGCCTCTATCTGGACAAAAATTATTATCGTCCTTATATATAATAGATCCTTTTATATTGTGCAGTTTTGGTTACACAAATTTTCCTCTAGATTTTATAGATTCGAAGATATTTCAAGTGCTAATAATTATTGAGATACCCTATACATACACTCACACATACACACACACATGGTGGCCGGTAAATTTTGATAGTGTTCGTGTGTAGATAGAGTGGACTAAACCGAATCGAAAAATCTTGTACCACTTTACAATTTTCACAATTTTTTTTTAGTTGCCCAATAAACAGAATGTCTAAAATTGACGCATAAAATAATTTTAAAATATCTTTAAGAATTCACTAAAAAACATCTTTAAAATATTTCATAAAAAATTTTGGAAATCTTAAAGTTGTCTTATGCGTCAATTTTACCTCACTTATTCGACAATCTGTAGAAATTAATATTTCGTTCATTATTACGAAAATAGCAAAATGGAGACTTTTCGATTCGGTTTAATCTGCTCTATCTACATAAGAGTGCTTTGTCAAAATTTATCAGATCTTGTAATCATACACACACGCGCGCGCGCACATCCCACATATATATATATGTACGTATAACTAAAATTTTTTAATTTTATACAATTCAAAAAAATTAAAACATTACATTATTTGAAACGGCGATTTTTAGTACACCCAGTACTCTGTGCCATTCTGTGCTAACCCGAAGATCGTTCGTTCGTATTATTATGATGTCAAAATGTCCCGCGCAGAGTACAACGATGTTACCATGACGTTGTAATATCCTTTCGCAGTATCCAAATTCACAATTGTATTCTTCCTTTTCCACTCTATTCTCGTTTATCACATTTACACTCCAAAATTTATGTACAATAACAAAGAGCAAAATGCGATTGGTTTGATATTTTCCACAAGATGCGCAAAAAAAGAGGAATGTTTATGTGAATGTTTATCTTTATGATTATAGAGGAGGACGTAGAAGATAAGCTTCCAAATTTATGTATATATCCATCATATATGAATTATCCTATATAGACCCTATTTTATAAACGACCTTATTTGTTCTTTGCTATCCAACAGCGAGAATCGGAATAAAATTCATAGCATTTCCAAATGCGTTCAAAATATATTCCTGTCGATATCAAAACGTTTTCTCACCCTCTTGACACTTCTAACCTCTCTTCGATCCACCAAAAATATAAAAGATGGATCGGAAGAAGCACAACAACGATCACCAGTACGATGCGCACGCACATTTCTTTCCACGGATAATAGCTAGAAAGTACATATGGTACTTTTGTACAAAGAAATATATAATGATAATGTCGAATACTTTTAATTAATGCTGAATAAAATCTAGCTTAGGTAGGTAAAATGTAAAATAAAAAGACTATATACAGATTATAATTTTATATTTTTATACGTTTCTACAATTTTATATTATCAAACTAAACTTAATTACAGGAATACAAATGCAATTAAAAGGATTTTTAATACCTCTAACTGTTTATAGAAATAGAAATATTTCAATTATATTCTTGATACAGAATAAAACGTTTGCAATATATTCATTAGAAGTTTACAGAATTTTTTTATTTTTCGTCATTGCATTTATTCTATAATTTATTTAATTCATGCGTTTATTTTTTTCCATCAACATAGATTAGTTTTAATTTCAGTTTAACTTAATCTTCACATCTTAATCTAATTTTTAAAGTAATAAAAAATCTCTCAAAAATAAGTTAAATTAAAATTAAAATTAATTGACATTGATGGAAATCAGAATAAATACATTCTCAATTCAATCAATTTCTCAAAATCTTTTTATAGATATATAGAAATAAACGAGAAGAAATTATCACTGATTCATACATAGTGTAACTAGATTTGTGTACAAAGGATTTGGAAGCGCGATGATTCTCACCAGGTGTTTGTATACGCGAGGAAACACATGCGTGTGTGTTCCTGCGTGTTTGTTTCTCGGTCTGGCATCGCGACGGAGTATACACTTGTGTCGCGACAGTCGCGCAAGGCTATATTTAACCGGTTTTCGATCGATATCTATATGGTGCGCATAGCGCGGGACCACGAATATATAGCGTCGTGGGAATTAGTGTTACATTTGATATCGATACTGTGAGCATTTCCAATACTGATATTTCACTTTCTATACAATCGAAGTATTAAATGAAAATCTTTGCGCTCGTGGAAAACTGAATAAAGACGTTGATATATTTTAAATAATACTTTCAAAATATATCCTATACATTTTTCGATATTTATACTACTCACACACACACACACACACACACACACACACACACACATATATATATGTATGTATATAATCTTAGCATACGAGATCGACATATCGAGATAGAAGAACGATAGAAAATCAAACGTCTTATATCAGACAGGCCAGATGCCAAATCTGTCTTCTAAGAGATATGAAAATCGATTCTCCATATTGCATCCGCCATGAAAGATTGCAAAGTTTATATGAAAATATAGTTTTTAGAAATTAGGAAATTTAAGCTCAACATTTTTAGTACTGTTATATATCTACCTATATACATTTATCTTTTTAGAATATATGTATATACTTATTATTAGCTGCTAATTTATTTAATATTGAAAAATCTATAATTTTCTTTATAATTATTTTATATATATATATATTAATATATTAATCTAATATTTTAATATATTAATCTACATTTGTGTCGCAGTTTCATAACTAATATAATTCTAAATGTATTGTCAAGAATTTTATATGTGTTGTGTGTATATATTTTATTTGATTGAACTCTTTATGAGGGTAAAGGATCTTTGATGGATTTATCCAAAAAAACGAGAAAAAATGAATTTAAAAACTTATTGGAATTTGAAGTGGATGAAATTAGTTATACTGACGACTAAGATGACGGTGCGATCAGACGAGCGGAATGTAATTATCGGGAACCAAATTTAGAATGAATCGCTCTGCGATATTAGCGGCATGCGACGCAGGGTCGATACGTAATTGAGGATTAACTGGCATGCGACGTTAATCGCGTTCTCAGTGTCTACTTCGAATATTCATTAAGAACAAGGAAGAACGGAGGAACTTCATTTGTCTTAACGTCTCGTGCCTGTTATTTGAGCTTGTACATTTTATACATTAATACCATTTTTATTATCATAATTCGCAAAAGAATCATGGATACGTCTGCTTGATTTTGAAGCTAGAGAATGAATCGTACTAATGAATCGTATAATCATGGTTACCATATTATTAGAAAAATGATATATCAACAATAATTATTATATCATACAGTTGTACTCGTATGTAAATGTTATCGACATAGTCCTAGAAATTAATAAATTTATATTACTGAATCAACTGTCTCGAGATCTAACAAGTACAAAATAACCTAATTAATTCAACTTACAAAAGCATGCTAGGTCGATGGGATTAATTTTAGATTATTGAACTCATTTCACAAATACGATAAAACGCACAACGAATATTAATTGCGTTTAATTCCAGCGATGGCTATCTCACGAGTGATTTGGTGTTCCACGAATTTCTACGAAAGCGGAGTTTAATTACGAGAATATTATTCCCGGCGATTAAATCGCAAATTTGAAACTAAACCAATTTAAAAAAGATTCTGCAGGAAATATTATTGAAAACATTATTCCAACAAAAATATTAATATAAGTTAAAATTATTCACGAAAAATCATGCAAAATGCATATCACTAACGTTTGTAGTTGTTAGATATTTTTCTATAAAAACAAAATTTGAAGAAGAAATAATCAATAAGAAATAATCATATTTAAGAAAATATTAATTAATTTTATTTCATAGCATGTTTTTCGTGAAAAATTTTTATGGAGAAATGTTTTCATCGTTGTAAATGGATCGTCATTTTTTCCTAAGTAATTTATTTATCCTGAGTTTTAAAGGAACTTTTACCTTTGACTGCCTAAAATTAGCATATCTTTATGAATTTTTTAAAGAAAATCTGTTAACATATAGAGAAATGCAGATTTTTGCATGAAATTATTTAATATTTAAAGAATAGAAAGAAATTTTTTATTTATAAAAAATTGCAGTTGATATCTTAAAATGGCGATCGAAGTAAGAGTCTTCGAAAAAACACGCTTCCATAGTAGAAGTGATTCAATCTATGCAAATAGTCTAAAATCAAAATTTTATTTTTATTAATTACATGAGTGTCGTTATATGGCATGAACTAAAATGTAGTCAATTGTATAAAATTTATAAAAATAGCGACCTTTCAAAAAAAAGATTTAATTTTTGTCAAAAAAATCTATTTTTTCGTTTATAAAAAATTGAATTTTTGTTGTAAAAACTTAATTCTAGTTCTAGTTCATATCATGTGCAAAAGTGTTAGGATCAAAAAGAAAAAAGATGCTATCTTAATTAGTTATCTTTTTTAATTATCACTTCCACCAAGTCGAAAAACATGAGATTTCAATAAAACACATTTAAAGTTTGACTTTCACTTTAATCATATTTAACAATAGTTTGAATGCACGGTTATTCTGCAATACCAGGACCATATAATAAACCTTCTACTTTAAAAAATTCGTTTTCTACGAGTTTCTCTAATCTTTTAGCTTCTTTTGATGAAAATGACGTGCGACGATTTGCGTCTATCATGTGTTTGGAGGGTCCGCGTACCCTTACATATTTGAACTCGTAGCTCCATTAATATTACGAATTTCAAAAAATCCTTTTACAAGAGAGCGAGAGAGAGAGAGAGAGAGAGAGAGAGAGAGAGAAAGAGAGAGGATATTTTACACACATGTAAGAATAAAAATCAGCAAAAATAAATCGATTTTTTGAAGCCATCAAAGGTAAGATCCTTAAGAGAACATATTACTTGTTTCTAAGAACGATTCATCCACTTTAAAGACAATATTGATTGCGTGTATAAAAAATTCTAACGCCCTGTCAAAATCAGGAATGCGACTCCGCGTTATTAATTTGGATAACGAGATGTCGCGTTAATTATTGCTCGCCTCGATAAAAAAATTTCATAACAACAGCTCGATTTAATGTCGTGCGATAGTGATGCGTTAATTAAAATAACGAACTGCAGAAATGATTATCCGTTTGTTGCAGAGAAATCCGAGGACAAATTGGATTAAGAAAAAACATATGAATTTCTATAACTAGACAATCTGAATAAGATATCTTCGATTATCGAGGATATTATTAATTGGAGTTAATTATAAAATCTGTCTTAGAGCATAGATAAAATCCAAATAAAAATAAAATAAAAACTAAATAAAAATAAAAACTTTATTATTATCGATAACTTATCTGGTCAAAAAGAGCCAAAAAGTTTGTTTCAAGGTTAAAATCCTGCTGATAATCAGAGACACAAAAACAAAAGGAAAAAGAAGAAGCTGAAAGAAAAAATGAATTTACGGAGAAGATTATGCTAAAGCATGCCAAATAAAACGCCACAAATATTTGAGTGTTACATGAATCCTGAAATTCCGTAAAACTTACATTAACTTAGATCTTAATTTGATCTTTGTTAATAGTCTACCAACAATTTAATGAAAATTAACCGTAAAGTAAAACTTTTAATTGCGCATCGTAAAAAAAGTTGTTTATATTAAATAAAAAAATATATATAAATAAAAGAGTTGTCTAAATAAAGTGCTATGTACGTAAAATAAGTATAACATTTTTCTCATAGTTAAAAATTTGATATTTAAAATGACATAATGTATATTATCATTTTAATATATAGCTTTATAGATTATTTTTAAAAAAAGTTGTATTTTTCAAAATACATGTGATATACAGGATGTCCGGTAAGTTTTAACAAACCGTTCGTGTATACATTACGGACTAAGCTGAATCAAAAAGTCCTTTACTAATTTGCAATTTTTGCAACTTCTTTTTCGTTATCCAATGAGCAGAATATCTAAAATCGACGCATGAAACAACTTTAAGATACCGTTCAGAGTTCTTTAAGAAACATCTTTAAAATATTTTATAAAAGACTTTAAAAGAAATGTTAAAATTGTCTTATGTGTCGATTTTATCCATTCGACAATCTTTAGAAATTAATATCTCGTTGACTATTGCAAAAATTGCAAAATAATAGAGGACTTTTTGACTCAATTTAGTACATCCTCTCTACACACGAGCGCTTTGTCAAAACTTACTGAACACTCTGTATATTTAAAAAGCATGAAGATTTAAAAGCATTTGGAAGTTTTAAAAATTATTGATCAATTTTATTACTTTATGATTAATTTAAAATATTTTTTCGATCACAAGCTGTAATATTTCTTAGTAGAAAGACTTTTATTTAATGTTTATCTTTCCTTATAATTAAATTTCGATTATTCTGTTATGTCTGGCACTTTTCGTCTCGAATTTTTATATGGCTGTGGAGTTAATCGGATAAAAAACGAAGTTGAAAATATGAGAGAGCAACACAGTAAAACCCAGATCGATAGTTAAATTTAAACCAAGTCGACAGGTGATCTTAATCGTGTCCGACTCCATACTGTTAATCGCATCTCTTCGCTCGGAAAGAAATTGTTAAAGGAAAATGAGATTACTCTGGATTGACGATACGTCAACTTTAAAAATGTAAACGACTTGGTATATATGGATGTGAGTTTTGCAGTTCAGATCTTTTTAAATTTTTATCTTTGCACACTTACAACTCGGACGATTCTAGTTTCACAGACTTTTGTTTTTACTAGAATCTGTAGATTTTCTTCTTATTTAACGCGGTATACGCCTTTATGTTTATCTTCTCTATATACGCTAAATCGACTTTAACAATGCACGATTTACCCGCAAAACTGACACGATCGAACTGATTGAATTTTCTACGTCATTGCTTGCGCTATCTCAAAGTTTTGTAGATTCACAGGCTGAAGCGTATGTATCGTAGACTACGAAAAAAGACAAACATTTATATGCACAGAAATTTATTATCTCCTTTGCTATTTTTATCAATTTCTTTGTTTTTAATTGTATCAATAATTAATTTTTCACTGACACATAATTCTTGTACATTACATCTTACCTACAGAATAAAATTCAATTGTGTGCGTTCATTCTCCAATTTTACATTATATTAAAGGACATATTCCAACTATTTAATGATTGACGATATTATCTATTATCATGCGACGACTGTCTCCAAGTTATAATATAACTGCGAACAGGATTTCAATCGATTAATGTTACCATCGTTTGTTAGAGAGCGAAGTATAAATTTATATTATGTTCTGTTTTTACCGTTTATAATATTCTATATGTTTTTAACATTGATAATAATCCGATCGCGATCGAAATGCCTATTTGTTTATTGCACGTTGTATTAAATCTTAACTAAAGGATATAATTGTTTTTCTTTACTTATGTTACTCATTAACTATGTAATTGAATAATTTTTTGGGTCGTAGCTCTTTTTTTCCCGTTTTTTAAGTCTGTATATTATACGCTGCACGCCACATTGATTTAGAAATTAAAGGAAATTTCTGGGAAATTTCTTGGTTCAGATATCAAGGGCTTTCATGTGAAATATTCTTACAGTTTGTGGCAAAATCCTCGAATAAGATTCAAACAATAAGATGTACCTGAGTGAAAAGTAACCTTCAGTTCTTGAAGTCTGATGCTGGAAATCTCAGGGAATGTGAATAGCATTGTGTTATGTGTATATACATAATGATAAAGATTATAACTAATTTAGTAGCAATATTAGTAGTATTATTTTCAAAAGTACAATTGATATCCAAAGATGAAAATTCAGAAGTTATTGGAAAAACAAATTATTCAATTAAATTTCTTTTAAGGAAAAATCAAAAGTTTATCGACATCATTCAGAAATTTCCTGTGTGTACTTTGTATCTCCTTTAATTTATTATTACATGCATTATTATTAATCAGAAACATTATTGTTCTTTAGAAATCACTATGCAATCATGTTTTAGATGCCGATGTATTCATCATATTTCTATTGTATCTTACAAAACCTACTCGTTAGAGGACGCGGTTGCGAAGAATGCACTTGTCGATAGCAGCTCAGGGCTAAACATCCACGTGTCGCTCCAACTTTCTATACGCTTCGAGAAAAATGGGCGGACGCGTTTCCCGGTGGAAAACTATCCGGAATATCGACGAGCCTAGCGACGACGTGGCAAGCCATTCCACTGAAGTATCACCCACTTCCGAGGGTATAGTCTTCCCATATCTAAGAGCGGGTTGAACTATACAAGGTGTCCCGCAACGGAATATTCTTTCTAGGTCAAAATGATATCAATGTTTTTATATATAAATATTGTAACGATTATTATTATTATCATCATTTAAATTACATTGCATTAGCTTACATTATTAATAATTAATAAATTGTTGAATACAATTGAATAAGTGTACATATATTACACTAATAATTATTAATGAAATTCTCGCGTACAAAATTTTCGAAAAAAAATTTTTTTTTTCCACACATAAAAGTTCCACGAATTACATTGACAATAGTATTCTCGAAAACATTCTATAGCGAAACACCCTGTGTATCGAATACAAGGGAAGTAATATCGGGTCTGCCGACGGGCAAATTGAGAGTTATGCATCTCGCGCTCGCGAACTCTCAGCAAGAGCGTGCAGCTGTGCTCGCAATGCATGCCGCTTGATCCAGCGAGACCGTGTGTCTTGCGCACAGAAAGAAGGTATTGCGTTTCAGGAAGATTTAACTGCGACGCGCCAGCTCTAAAGCCAACGACGACGCTCGAAGGCCATATTTCCATTTTCGCGAAAACGCATTCGAAAGATCGAGCGAGAAAGAGATGGGAGTTTCGTAAAGTGTCTCGTCGTTTCTGTTGGGAATGACACGTATGTCCGTAATATCGACTCTCAAGCGCGATGATAGCTTCAACTATTTCAGAATTTTTTTAACAGATTTGAGATATAACGTTTATATTGTATCATTTTTTTCTGCAGGTTTTAACATTTTTTTTTTCTTTTTCTTTATAATATTGAACAAAATTTTCTCTTGGATGAAAATCTTAAGTCTTGAAGCACTGATCACAAAGTTTTACACTTTTACGTATTTCTCGCGCATTTGATATTGATGCGCTATTCGAATTTTCTACGAGTGCTCCCCTCTCTGCTTTCCGTTACTATAATCCTTACGACCTCGCGTCGACAAAGACATTTCTGGACATTTCCAATTCTCGGAGAGGAAGGAAGTTTAAAGTCGCTTGGCAAGGGACCAATGCTCGTACTGCTATACCCTATTTCAAGATTACCAAGAAAGCAGCCAAGCAAACGATGCTTCTTCCTCATCGTCACCATCGGAGTCATACGATTCCTTTCCCGAAGTGAAAGGACAAAGAGAGAGCGTACGCAGATCGAAAGAAAGATTTAATTTATCGGAACCGAAGAGCAGACAGCGACTGAAAGTGCCTGTCTTCCTTAATAGTCATCGACGTTGCATTTATCGTAATGAGCTCATTCTTCTAGAGGGTGATGTCGCGAATAATACCGATAGGATGCTCATTTGGAAAGGAAGATTTTACTTTGTGCCTTCGCGATGTATTTGATGTTAAATGTGGCTACTTGAGTTTAATTGATTTAATATAATATAATAGAAAAATAAAAATTGTTCTGTATTACATTATTGATGTCGTATAATTATCATTATAATTATTGTTAAATAAGATCATTAATGTAGTATAATTAATTGTAATTTATACATAGACGTAGCTACATGTGATAGTTATATTAATTCCAGAATTATTTTAAATTATATTGACATATATGAAATCATATATACGAATATCAAATTCAATAATCATTACATTGCTCCGGATTATTGAGAAAAATTAATCGAGACGTATAAATCAGTACGACCTGTGATGCCATTTCCACTTGATATTGCAATATTAATGTATGATATAATAATGAAGTATAGCTTTAAGTGCATATAATGAAGTATATATGATATAATAATGAATAATAATAAGAAGTGATATTAATAAATTTTTTTTTTCATCGAAAAGGCACACATCTTATACATCTTATCTCGATTCTTATATTCACGACAGGATCAAGACAACGCTTTGCTGTCAATTAGACGAGGCGAGTTACCGTGCGGGATTCCTATCAAAAGTAATGCGCCGATATTCCCGGCAAGGAGCAGCCTTCGACCTCGATCCACTCGAGACGCCTACGTGAAGGGTTTAGATAACAGCACGCCAGAGAGTTACTCGAAACTTCGCCGCTTCCTTCTTCGGAAGCCAGGCCGCGCCGTTGCTCGTCCTTTTTCCATTCCTGCCACTCGACGATCCCTTGCCACCCTACTCTCCCTTGCTCACGTCCTCCCACCCTCACCTTTCACCCTCCATGCTCCGGACGCGCCCCGCGAACTTCCAAGCGACAGTTTGACAAAATGCAGATTTCCTTCGTTTCCCTGACAACGATCGGTTTTTCTGCTTCCCTTTCTTCTCCATCCCTTTTTCTCCTTTTTCTTTTTCCTTTTAGTCTCTTCAGCCTTTTCCCACAGCCTTTTCCCACTTCGTCGTCTTCCTTCGAACAGTGTAGTGCTCCGTCCCGCTACCAGCAATCACCTCCTTTCCCCGCTCCCTTGCTTGCACTTCCAAAGCTTTCCCTTTTCTCTCTTAGCTACTTCGTTTTTCTATGTATTTCTGTTCAACCGTAGATCTTTGGTCTGCCCGAACCAAATCCTGCAAGTAATATCCGCAGGAGTTTATCACTAGAAAAACTGAAGTGGTTAAAATGACCATTTGCGAATTTCAGTCTGTTTATTTAGTAGACGTACACATGTATACATACCATACGTAATTGTACACTCGAAAAAGAATTTGACTATTTCAATTGATTATATATAAGGTATAACATAATAACATTGCAACTGTAACAGTGCAGTCTATAATAGGCTATGTTGGCTCAATCTGACGGATGCTTTTAAAACGCAGTAGAAAAAAAAGAGAAAAGGGAGACATATTCTCTCGTCAAGTATCTCCCTTTCACGGTGGATGAATCTCAGCGGATGGCGTTCCTAAAAAGAGATAAGCGCAAGAAAGGGATTTTTTTCCGGATGGTTGATGTTGTTGGTAGGATGGCCGGCACAACTTCTCACCTCCCCATTCCTCTCTTCCCTATCCTTCTCATAAATAATAAATGGCCAAATGGAGCCTGGCCAGACAGCTGGTACATTTACTTCCGGCTCAACCACGTACGCTTTAAAGCGTTTCCCGCGTGTCGCGTTGGAAAATAGAAAAATGGGAGGCGCGTGTCTTATCTGCTGCTTTAAGTGCGTCAGTTATTTTCAATAGCGTGAAAATGAGCGTTGTCTAAAGGGAAAAATCCAGTCCATCGTAGCTTGAAAAATCGCCATGCCGCGAAATATAACTGCGTCCTTAATAACAACGAACCTGCTATTATTTTTCGTAAAACTTCCTGACGCCCGCTCCTTTTTTTCTTTTTAAGTAGGTTGGAAATATAGTTGCCAAAATACATATACTTACGTAATAATGTCATTATATAATATAATCGATAACAATGTCGTATCACGAGCATTAAAGTTGCAAGATAATGCTCGAATCTTTATGCATTATTTGCGTACGTCTCTCACAAATGGTGTGAACCGCGGCCGGCAATTTACCGAGTGCACCGAATGTACGACCATCTGCACGATTTATTCCCGTTATTCATACATTTCAACGATCATCTAAAATTCTGCAATTGTACGATTGTGGCTACATTTTGTCGACACAAGCACTTTACAGTGTGAAATGACGATAACTAAAGCATACATGGAATTGCAACCTTAGCACTTTTTATGTATATCAGAACATTTTTATCTCATTTAAAATTAATTTAGAATTTATTCTCCAACGTAAAATTGCTACTTAAAAATGTATAATTACATATTTATTTTACGTCCTGTTTTTCATAATATATGAATCTTGTTTATATTTTTTGTCAGCAGTTATACTAATATTTAATTACAAAGTAATTTAATATCTAATATTGATATGATATTCGATATTTCAAAGTATAATTAAATATCTAATTGATTCATATTTCTATAATTATCAACACATGATAATATCTATAGCATATACATAACATATCTACGTAATGATATAATACATAACGTACGTACATTAATATTGTGATATTTTGACATGCATAGCAAGTGTAGAGAACAATTTTTATCTTAAATAATAGAACATTATACAATATTTCACAACAATCTGAAAACTTAATAATATACAAACATTTCAAGATTATATTTATATATCTCACATTTCATGTTTCATAATTAATTAGTGTAAATAATAAATTGTAACATAATTAATTGTAAATAATTTGAACCACACACTCAGTTGTTTTCAAACAATTGAATATATAAAATTATTTTATAAAAAAGGAATAAATAAAGTTTATTTTATAAAAAAAGGAGAAATAAAAATTCTTAAAATATAAAGCCAAGAATTATAAGAAAATATTAAGAATTAATTCATTTTTCTGTTTTTACTGTTTTAACTTAATAAAAATAAAATTTGTTAGCTAAAATTTACGTATTTACTTTACATATTAATTTATTTAACTTATTTATTATAGAGCAACTCTCTAATTGTATGTTTGCGGTAGAGAATATAATGTAAATAATTCATTGTCAGACTATATCTACATTTTCCATTTCTGCTTAAAATCAGACGATCTTTTAATAAAATATAACGCGCACTAATTTCTTAAAATTTAATTAATTTATCAAACGATATTTGTATTTAATAATTGTTTTTACATTTTCTTCTTTGCTTTTATATCTTCTTCTTTTACTTTTCTCTCCATGCATTGCATGCTTTCTCGTTAATATTATTAATGATATTTTTCTCGAATAACGAGTAAATATACATAGTTGTTGTACAGTTGTTCGACTCGCTAGTCCATCTCGAAAAAGCCAAGGAAGTCGCTTGAGATGCATGCAAAATGTATAGCGTATATTATTGAAGTCAAGCATTACGCGGCCGCAAAGTGGCAAGATGGAAGGTACGTATCATATATAACGTTGAATAAAATACGAGTTGCTCTCTCTCTCTCTCTCTCCCCTCCCTCCCTTCTTCTACTCCTCCCCCTCTCTCTCCTCTTCCTCCCCTTTCTCTCATACACATACATATATCCACATATATGAACATGGATTCTAGAAGATAGATACCAGATTTCACGTGAACAAGGCATTCTCGATTTCCTTGTCAAATCCGATCAATATCGCAGCTACTTCCTGATTTATAGGGACAGTCTCACGGTAAAACACAATAACCAACATGTCTATGAAAAACGGGATGACATCCGTTTATTCCAACAAACAGTACTCTTGATTCACGCAGGCGATTTAGTACAAGAATATCTAATTCTTTTTCAAAAAATTTATTTCTCTCGATTTTGAAAAGCATAGAATTCTATTAATGGAATATACGCGCTCGCACACGCAAATGTGTCCATATTTCGACATATAAATATCGATTCAGAGCGATAAAGTTCTCTTATTTTACCTTCTCAAATTTCGCAGTCAGGCACGGCTGATACAAACTCTCCGAGCGGCTCGCCCATTGAAAGACTTCACGGTAATTCAATATCTGTTCAAATTCAACTCTGCGAGGCCATAATTCGTGAAAATCGGTATCTTCCTCGCCCGCGATTTTAGAGGATTGTAATCCAGTATGGGCAGCACTCGCGTATGGACGTGCATCACGCTTGATCGGTTTCTCGGCTCTTCTTTGGTTTTCAATCGCGATCGCAGAGACGAAAACATCACACTCACCAGATAATAAACTAGCTCGATAACGCTGAGTAATGAACCGCCCAGGAATAAGCTGATTATACCGCCGAAAGATACTGCAACGAATTAAGTATGCAAATCGTTCAAGTTATTAATATGATGATTGTGACAAAATATTCGATGATACTGACGGAACATGTCGATGGATAATGGAGCGAAATTGAAACGGGTTGCTCTAAGCGTGATTTACATGTTAACATTAATTTTCAGAACGTGGTTTTAATCCATAATCTAGGCGAAATTTTACACACCGATCTCGCATGCAACTGTAGCTAGATATTTTACTTTCTTATGATACGATCACGAATAATATCCAAGATAGCTACCACGTAAACATTTTGAGCAAAAGGCATGAGAATACTATGAATTCGTAACTTACTATCTCGCGGGACTCATTATATGCTAGGAAACCACTGCGGAACGGCTAATAGAGATAGGGAAATAATTAAGGTACCGCAAATTAAAGTTCTCCGCAAACCTCGAAAGTGAATTTGAATAAAATGGCATTTACGTTTTTCCATTTCCGGTTCTTTCATCTCGTTTCTATAAATTTCTCAAATCCGACTTAATCACGCTGATTAATAATGTACTATTAATTTTTCCGGAATTAAATCCTCTCTAATGTAATTGTAAATAAATATAAATTCGATAAAAACTGTTAACCAAAGAATTCATTTTACAATTTATTTATCGTTTTTTTATATTAGGCGAGAGATTTTCGGCAAGAAAGAAATACAACATACGTATACATTGTTTGAAAAATGCAGAGAACTTACCGAGAAGGTCCATTGGTGAGATAACTATGTCCGTTTTATAGCGAAAACTAGTTTGCCCTAGGTAATGTACGTCCAACATAATGTCATTCATGTTATGTAATGGCACGTTAGAAAACTGAGTATTGTAGATGTAGTAGTCGCATTCCGGCAAGCAGTTGCAAATCATGCTAGGAATGTCGTGTGGGTAGTCGTCGCCAAAGTGAACAATGTAGTCGTTGAACAAATCTTGCGTCGCCATTCAACGTTTCACCAAAGTAAATTATATTCATTTTGGTTAATTATATTTAAAATACATATTCACGAAATATATAAATGAAATTTCCAATGAGAGCTTGCTCACCATTATAAGTGATCAGACAAATGAAATCCTCGATGGTGCAGTCACGAAAACGGGTGTCTGAAACATGAATGAAACATTAATGAAGTTACGTCATTCCGCTAAATGTAAGAAATCATACTTGCGGGGAAAAAAAAAGATGGGTTGCAACTGCAATACTTGGCAACCCAGTAACGTTTGCAAAGCGACAAGCAGGTCTCCTGGTGATACACGCCGTTTTCATCGTATTGGCATGGTTGTTTATCCTTGTCCAGTTCGAGAACTCGCCGAGTAGCGTATCCAGAAATACATTGTAAAGACATGCTGACCCGCGAACCCGACGGTATCATAGTACCACTGTTGGGCCAGACATGGGGCTCGTTTATTATCACCACAACGCCATCAACCTGCTCTGTGTAACAATTTGTTATTGAGATATTAAGATTAATGATATTGATGAAGGTATTCAAGGAGATACAATTTTTAACCTTTTACATAAAAATTATTTTTTTTTTTATAAATCTGGACTGGGTAGATCCGGTAAAAGCAGCTTAGAATCGGTACCACGGTACAAGGACCGTGAAGTTCTTTGAAGGCGACATTTCAATAACTGCCTCGTGCAATACGGCGCCGATATATCGATTTTGCAGTTTACGATAAATCCCTTTCCATTTCGCATGGGTAATAAAGGAGCGACATTATGGCAGAATGGAAGTCGCGTCCTATTCAAAATGTATCCTAGTGGTCGACGGCTTTCGCGAGGATATTAAAATCATATTTGCGAGACTCTGCGACGCGTTTGCATAACGATGGATTAGTAACGATATGTCGTGGTGTATACTTCGTCATTTAACGGATCTCGACAGAAATAATATTAGTTATTAATCCGTCAGTTTAGCCGAGTTTACATCCAGTTTGCCATTATATGATTCCTCTCTCTCCCTGGCTCTAGTTTGGATTTATGCTAAATGTTTATTCAGATAATGCATTTATGTCCCTTTGTCCAAATAATGCAATAACAAACAATACATGATAATCTAAATTGAAATTATGCATACAATTTGCATAAAAATGTTAAAACAGGGGTACAATAAAGGGTTACGAATAAACATAAAAAAATTACCCAAAAAATTAATGGATTCTATTCCTCATCTAGTCTATCCTTCAAAAATATAAAATTTTCAAGAGAGAATGTAATTTTGTTAACAATTACCATAATAAAATTATCCAAAAAGCATTTTAAAGCTCAAAGTCTTTACTTTTCAGATCAGTAGTTTAGATAACGATTTGACTAATTTTTTTAGAGTTATACGGATACAAATGGAGATCAGTCGAATCTAAAAATTTTTTATAAGCTTTGCAAAGTTCCATGACGTAAATTAAAAATCACACACAAAAGTAATTTAATAGCTTTCAAAAAAATAAATCTTTAATTTGCATATTGTTGAGTATTATATTATACGTCATATTTTTTTCATCGAATTATTCAACATTAAATTAACATTGAAATAAAAAGTTTTTTTTTAATTTTTATCATTCACTGCAGAAAACGAATGAAGTAATGCTTAAAGTATTCTTTAAAATACGAATAAAAAAAGGTCTAAATTTTCTCTTTAAAATCCACCTATCATTTTTTCAATATAAAAAACTGATTGTATGTAAATTTTGCTTAAATAAAGCGCTGAAAATTAAATAATTAACATGATTATCATTTAATCATCTCGACAAGAAACATTAAGAATACAATGATCTTAACGTAATTAATATCCTACGTGTGCAGAATAATGACTTTAGGCAAAACAATGTTCGCTTGATTCTATCGCAGCAGACCCGTCGCGCATTGTGTGGGTTGTGCTGGTTGCACGGTCAGACAATCTACTTGGTTTATCCAATCTGACTATTCATCGCTATTTCTATGTCAGTCTGAATTTGGTATAGTTTAAAATAAAACAATAAGTTTCAACGTATTATTTTATGTTGAATTGAAAAATTGTTGAAAATCACTCGTTACATGTTGCAGACGACTTATCGGAGATTAAAGACGCATGAACCAATGATAATGTGTTCACATTCTTCACTTCTTCGAACGTTTGTATTTGTATAATATTACCTCTTAATCGAAAACAATTTTCAAATTTGATTTTCTTTCTTTAAATAGAACTCTGTACAAAACAATTTTATACTATATTTTCGACTTATTTTTACATGAGAACCCATCTCCTTGTCACCTGTACCACGATTTCCGAAACACCTTGTCTACATGTACAATATAAAATGAAAATATAGATATACATATTTATATATATTCGTTTTATATTATTGTATAGACGCGATATTGTATTGGAAGCATTTCTATACTTTCAGACAAGTCTAGCGAAGCAAATTTGCTGAGAAGCTGTTGAATTTGCACCGATCATGCTTTGGATCTTTCAAATACGAAGTGAAGGCAATAACCAGTAGCGTGAATCTAGAAGGTGAATCAGGTCATTGCAATTTCAAATTTTCAAAACCATTTATTCAAGATGATATTTTTTTGTAAAACGAATATCAGCGAAGCATCTTCCTGTTTCATCTCTAGGTAGCACTGGTTTTTCGTATAAATCACATAGGTCATTACATCTTATCACATAAAATATTACATACTGGCATTACTATCACTAGAATTTGTGTGTGATGGCTTCGTTATGCTTCCTAGATGAATCGTAACCTTGACACCGGTCCAATCGCCGTAGCCAGATGCTTTACGTGGCCGCGATTCCGTAGGATCCGTTGGAGGTGTTTGTGCTACTTCAGAATTGAACGAATAACAGAAACCATACTCGGTCTTCTGCACCTGGAAGATATCGCAGCAATTGCGATCGGCGTTACGCCACCAGCAAGAGGACAGTAATTGATCGCAGCGTGGCATCGCCTCATATAGCACTTGAGTTATGTTGATACCTATTCAATAATGATTACTTTTCAACTTCAATAAGAGAAGCGCAAACGCATTCATACATATAATATATAAAATATGCACACATTTAAAACGCTCAAGATAATTTAAACAATGTTATCAAAATTTATATATTAATTACCGTTTCACAAGACATCAGTGTCTTGTCTCTAACTAAAGTATTGAAGATAAAATTAGAAAAATTAATCACGCTATAATTCGATCACGTTTGCATAAAAAAGTTTAGAAAAAAATTAATATTCTACCCGCGAGACTATGGACATTTTGATTCTTCAGAAAATCCAGTTCATCAAAATCTCCGAAGCTCATCATGGAAAGCTTGCCCAATATTTTCCGAAAAGTTTCGAGACTTGCTTTATCTGTACCATTAGGAAAAATTTTTGGTTCGAGTTCGAGGGCTCGATTCCAGTCGACGCGGTCATACGGACAAAGGGTCACGCTCGGAAAGGGTAGATACGAAGTTCCATAATGCATCGATTCAATGTCAATCACCGTCGGCGCATCCTAAATAAATGTATATAATGCACTCTAAATTTTTTGCAGTGAAATCTCACTCCAAGGGAGAGAAAATATAACACCGCACTTGGAAAAAGTGAAAATATCTCATTTCTTGAAAAAAAGTGACGATCTTCACTCTTTTTAAAAATCTCACTTCAAAAAAATCTCACTTCATATCAACATAATTCAAGTGCTATATGAGATAATATTATGTTGCGATCAATTGCGAAAAAAAGTAAAAATATTTCACTTCTTAAAAAAGAGTAACAATTTTCACTCTTTTTCAAGAAGTGAAAATTCATTCTAAAAAGAGTGAATATTGTCATTCTTTTTCAAGAAGTGAAATATTTTCACTTTTTTTTAAAGATGGTTATATTTTCACTTTCTTGGAGTGAGATTTCATCGTAAGAAATTTAAAATATACATTCGATACTTTAAAGAGTTTAAAGTAAAACTTTGTTAAAAATTATCTTTATACTATTGGACATCTTTAGAAATCAAAAATCTTTAGAAATCAAAAATAATATTCCGAATAATATGTACATATATATTTGAGAGATTATATATATTGTATACGATTGAAATTTTAGTCTTTTCTTTCATACATATAATTTACCTGGAATCTAAGAGCAAGTGAGTAAATCACGTTGCTAGCGATTGTGGAAGATATTATAAACACGACAAGCCACAGGAATCGTTCAATTATATGTAATTCAGGATTAACGATGTGACGAAGACCATGAATAGTCGTATTTGTGCAAAAATAATTTAATGTTTCTATGATCGTGTTGAACTGTTTGCCTTGACTTTTGTTTCCACGAAACTTGATTCTTGTGACTCCATTTCTTACGACTCTCATTAATTTCCTTAATTTCCTCCGACCAGATTTCATGTCTAACAAAATGAAAATTAGAAGATTTTAAAATTCAAAAATTCAATACATCGAGAAATTTGTAAGAATGTGCGATCTCCAGATCAATTCGTTAAAAATCAACTTTTTGCAAAAAGATCGTTCCGAAATATAACTCTTTTTATATAAAAAAACAATTCTACAAAGAGATCAGTTTAAAATATCCCCTTTTAATTAGAAAAATCAATTTTTCGCAAAATGGATCGTTTCAAAACCGCTATTGTTGTTTGGGAAGATTTTTTTTGGAAATCTTTTGAAGATCAGAACATCCTTAGGAATTTGAGGAATCTTAGAGAAAGTTGAATCAGTAAATTAAGAGGATAAAAATAAAAGAAATTTCTTCGCTCACTTTCATTTGAATTCTAGCACTTAACATCGGTAAGATAAATACATCCTTATGGTCACTCCTCGCGATCAAAAGCGAACTGAAGCATCAAACACCTTTTTAAAGTGTCCTTGAATGAAAGACGAAAAGAGGTCAAGCATGCCTTAGTCCTCATTTTTTATCGGTATCAGCAATGGATCGTACAAATAAAACTCAATCAATTACAAGTGAGGTAAGCGAAAAGGGAGAAATGACAGGTGGGAAAGGGTCGAAGAGGTGGCGCGTGTTTGAACGCGCACCCGATGTGATCAGGATAATTCGGTTAGCGTGATTGTTGCGCAAACAATGCCAACACGAACAGAGAGGGCCGCTTCCCCGGCTTCAATGTCCGCGAATAATGAAGAAGCCTCCGGGGGTCGCGATCGCAGGTTTTGATTGCATCCTCTAGTATAATTTGAACGAGAGAAATCAGGATTCGTTGATTCGTTCGGGCGACATCACGTCGCTGAAAGTTATCGACGTTTCGGCATTCAACGTCGGTCTTTCCAGTTTGGCGAAATTCTCTGAGAATCCGATTTCAGAGGCATGCGATATTCGAGATGACTCACATCAACTCTGATAATTTTTTTTAATTCTCTATAAGTAAAATGACTTTCTCTCAAACAAATAGTATTTTATCGGATTAGATTATTGAATTATACATACATATTAGAAAAACTCTGTCATTTATTAATTATTTTCATTATTTTAATTATTTTCACTTATACAATATATAACTTTTTTATTACATATATATTTTTTTAATTTCATATCCTTTATACATTTAGTTTAATATCATAGCTATAATAGATTCAATAATAGATTCTTTTATGTATCCTCCGAAAACAATAATGAGTTTCTTGAACTCATTTACGTTGCTTGAACAGTTACGAGAACTTGAACAAATTTACGTTGCTCAAGACGCCATTTTAAAACAATATTCCAGGATTAAATGAGTATAAGTGAATACGTGATGGCAATTTCTCATTGGAACCCGATGATGCAATCGATGCCATACTGTTGGCGCTTCGTTCTAGCTGTGCTTCATTATCCTGGGGATGAAACCGACGTTCTATTAACTACGCGGCTGCAATCGCTCTAATATTAGTTTCGCTTAAACATCACAGGTTTTCATTCCGTGCGCACATCGTATACACATGCCCCCATGCTAGCTTGCAAGCGAATCGATTATATCGCTATAATGAGAGATAATTTGTATCTTAATGATCTTTATGCAAAATATTATGTTAACAATTAAAATAAAATTATAAAAGATAAAGAATAAAAAATTGAGAAATCTGAAAGATTATAAAATAAATCGTGATTCATTTTATCAACTTGACTCTTATTGATTACTATGTTTTTTAAATAAAATTTTAAATAAATCGCTTCATTTAAATATTTTTTATTGCATAAATTTTATATTGTAATCTCTACATATATGAAATTTTTTAGCCTTATTCTTTGTGCACTATACATAATTAGAAATATACAGTGTCCAAGAAATTCCGGGAAGACCAAATAACTTCTCAGAAAAATGTTATTGAAAAAAACGTTAAAGACAAAGTTGTAGGGTTCAAAAAAAGATCTATTTACTGATCTTATCAAGTTGACCTTGGGTGACGTCGCCAAGGTCAGATCAAGGTCTTTTTTTTTAATGGAACACTATTTTTTTATGCGAGAATCTAATAGCTGGAGTCAAGAGTTTTTCAAAACACTGTAATAAATGAAGTAATATCTCTTATTTTCATTTTTGCACTAAAAATTCATTTTTACGTCAGACACCTTGCGTAATGCTAATGCCGGCAGTATTGTAACTTTTAAGTTTTATAACTCGAAAAGTACTTAATAATCACTTTATTATAGATTTTGGAATCAAAAGTAGGATGTTCCATTTACAAAAATCGACCTGACCTTGGCAACGCCATCCAAGGTCAAACTGATAAGATCAGTAAAAATCTTTTTGAATCCTATAACTTTTGTTTTTCTCGATACCGCTTTCCTGAGGAGTTATTTGGTCGCCCCGGAACTTTTTGGACACTGTATATGGATGTATTTATATATCTATGAGTAATACATTTATATGAACACATATGAAAGCACATCTGTCTTTTGAAATCTTTCATTTGAAATTCACCGACCTGTAGCACGCATGTTCACGTAAATTGTGCAACGATGGAGTTGAAAATTCACGGCGACAACTCGCGCAAAAACTCCAACAACATCCACAATTCTCCCTATTCATCGTCTTTCAATTTTTTCTGCTTTTTTATTCTCTCTTCATTCTTTTTATTTACCGTTCTGATATAATTGGCTTTCCATTAATTTATTCAATGTTAAGTATCTTAGTTTTAACAATAATTCAATAAAAATTTCTATTAAAAACAACATAGGTATATCTACAATATTATCTTTGTCAGTTTTATATTTATTTTGTTTAGCTATAGGTACTGTTTTAACGATGTTTCATCGTAATAAATAGTTCACTCTTCGTCTCTCATTTGGTTTTATCTCTGAAATGATTATTTTGGTTAGAGTTATAAATTTCTCTTCTTTCTTTAAATTATTTTCATTTCTCTGTCCAAGTTTTTCCTTATCGCTTACGGGTAAAAGTTACTATATTAACTCCGATTGTATAAATATGTTATAATACTGCTGCATTAGTTTCAATGTCGAACCAACATGAACGTTTACTTTACAAACAAACAAGTCGCTTTAATATTCCGCGGTTATATTTGCGATTTTTTAAATAAAATTTCTTAAACTTTCTTTATTTTTCCGTACATACATATATGTATACTCGCGTTTATAATTAAGGCAAACGTTTTCTAAAATAATCTTTTCCCTAAACAATATATTTAAAATTCAGTAACAAATATTTTACCTTAATAACTTTCATAATTATATATTATATTTTCTTAATGACTTATTCGTTAATATCAAATTATTACACAAATTATATACTTTCTTAATAATTATTCGTTAATATCAAATTATCTAGTGTGTTTCTCGTTAAGTATTAAACGACTTAGATACCTCATCTTCTACTCAAATAAATTATAAATGTCGGCAAAATTCACTTGTGTTTACGGTGTTATCCATCAAGACGCAAACCGGCATGCTGCCTCAGAATTTCAAGAGACCATATTGTGTATTCAAAACTGTTTTATACAGAATGTCCAAAAAACATCATTTTTTCTTCTACCAATTTTTAAGTAAAAATACAAATTTTATCTTTTATCAAGATGACATTAATTTATATATTTTATCGTAGATACATAAATTTCGAACTAGACGTCGAATTACTGAATGAAAACAGTAGCGATAATTTAAAAACGTTCAAGTATTTCTTGCGTACGTCAGCAAGAGAGTTATGTATATTTGCATATTATTGTATATTTCAATACGTGGCAATAGGTCAATGATTATATTTAAATAGTAATTTATCATCCGCTTGTCGCAATTTATTATGTCGGTATCGGATAAGGATAACATATAATACATAAATTATCCGTAATCATTTTCATTAATGTACTCTATTTATTCTACTCTCATTTATTCTATCGAATATGTAATTTTAACAAACTTGTACACTCTATATACATATACATACATTATGATATATTCAATACTTCATAAACCCCCCCCCCCCCCTCTCTCTCTCTCTCTATTAATCTTAATCTCTATACAATATAACCTTTTTATATAATAATTAAATAAATCAATTTCATAATACTTTAAATGTTATGTATTATAAAAAACATTTTTATTTACTCGAAGATTTATTATTATTTAAGGAATTTTTAAGAGGAGGGGGAGAGTATTAATATTTTCACACAGTACAAAAAAATATATTTTGAGTAATAAATAGTTAAATAGAAAACAAGAATTAAATAAAAAAATATTAGACAATATTAAGAGAAACAAACATAATTGTAAAAAAATATTCCTTTATTATAAATAATGTATGTAATGTATTTTTTGTTAAATCTTTTAATTTATATTTTCAATATTTGGAGAAATTTGTAGACATTGTAATTCATACAGAAATATCGCTTGCATGATTTGCGACTTGTGAACCGCACGCAAAAACACACTGTTGGTTTCCGTGAGTACTTTCATAAATACAGAGTCATAATTAACGTAGTACAGTAAGTATGTAAATATGTTAATGAGGTGTCAGCTTACGCGGAGAAAGAAAAAAATTTGATTCTAGAAGGAGAGGATAGGTTGAAAAGGAAAAAGAGGGGAAAAATTATGCGCATCTTGTTTAAGAATTAATTGATAATTATACGCATTTATTACCATGCATTCCAAGTTAGACACAAGCAACTTATATGTTTAAGAAGAATTTTAAATAAATATTTGTTTTCACAGAGAGATAATAAATAAAAAATATATACTAAAATGTAGCATTATTAATTATTATTGCGTGAATATGCATTAACTTAATATCTGTCATTATAAGCTTCGTTTTCAGTATTTTTCGGCTACATTCGGGAAAATTAACGCTCTCTATTATTTAACGGTCGATAAATTCTGCTCACTTACAGCAGGGATAGCTTTCAATCTGCGTTACTTCGTCTTTACGTAGCTTACAGAGATCCAGGAACTTCGGCGTAAAAGAGAGGCGAGAAGTTCGATAATGAAATTACTGGTTTCACAGTACTGCTCAGAACTCGCCATGGAAATGTGAAACCTTCGACGTGCCGTTCCACTCAGAAAATTCTTGCCGGCTGCGCAAGAACATTATTCACAGCACTCGCATCACGTAAAGTGCGTTACGCACGATGCTTGCTAGAAACTTCGTGTTCGTGAGAAATGTTTTTCCTTTGCCAAAAGTTCTAAAAAGCGGTCGGAAAAGAGAATCCCGTAAGAATTGAACAGCGATGATTGCGTTTAACAACTATTTTTAATTAATTTTTTTAGATGTTACTAACGTATATGTATATTAATAAACACTTATATACAATTTAGAAAAATCATTAGAGAAAACAAGAAACAGAACTTTAGAAAATAAGTAATTTTATAGATATTCTCGTATTCTTTCTCTATATAAAACAAACTGTTATCTAACTTTAACAGAATATCCTTATTATTTTTATATCTTTTATTTCAGATCTTTCAAACAATCAAGATTCTCTATTAAACAAATAATGCAAGGCTTGAAATTCTCTTTCGCAAGCGATACTTTGAAGCAGAAGTAACAATTGATATCTTTGTTAAGCTGAGAAAAATAGCACTAAAAATTGCATTTAAATGCGAAGCACAAACCATTAAACGCCACGGCGCAAAAGTTAACCGGCATTTACGTTCACAATCTTTTTTCTTTTTTCTTTTTTTTTTTTTTTCTTTGAAAGAAGCGATCGGGAGGAAATGGGTGCAAGGAGATACTCGAGATCAGTGACAGCAGACAGTTTCCAATTGTGTTGTATTCCGCTTCCTTTATGTTTGCTGAAGTGAACTTTGGGGCCACCGTCGGTGTAACTTTGGCAATAAAATTACAATCTATCGACGTTCTCTTCAGAGGCTGCGATAGAAACGTAACGTCTTCCATTTTTCATTCCCCTTCTCCGCGATCGTAACTTCATCCTCTTGGAGACGAATTATCCTCTTTTCTCGATTATGGCACAAATCCTTCTTTCGATGCTCCTGAGATACGTAGGCTGTCCGCAAAAGGATGTAAAAAGACGATAATTTTGAGAGGATACCTTTTTCTTAAGATTCTCCTAGCATTCAAGGAAGATACGAAGAACGTACCTATTCGTATCCGCCTCATGATCCTTGCATCTCTCCTGGGCATTAGAGCGCCACGTAATCTTCATAGATATATTTTTCTCTTCATCGTACGACGGAAAAGTATCGCGATCCATGCTTTTTCTCACGCGGCAAAGCAAAGCACCTTTTCGGTGATGAATTCAGCACACTCGGAGACTCGCTTCTTCAGCTGGAAAGCCCGCTTACCAGTCGTCGAGCGCGAACAAAGTTTCGAGGCCGGGTCAAACTCGACGAGGAGATCTTTAGGAATCTGCGAGTTTTGTTCTACGGCTGAAGATTTAAGTGGAAGAAACCTATCCTCCCATCTCCAGTTTTACTATAGAATCCCCTCTTCCATGATCTTCCTTCCGGAAGTACCAAAAGCTCAAGCATCTTTTTTATCGCAGAGGTAATATCGATTCTCTTTCCGACCTGGCAACTTCAAAGACAATTCCGAATTAACGAATTACTGTAAGTTCAATGACAGAGGGAGTATGAAAGAAAGAGAGAGAGAGAGAAAGAAGAGAAGAGAATCTTGCCATGATAGTGAAACAGTGATTTTGAGCTAATGAATGTTAAACTTTTATTTCATCAAACTAAAATTACCTATTTAAAATTGAACAGCGAGATATATCAAAATAATTTTTTAATTTTGAAATTAGAGCTCTATGTTTTTGTATGATAATGTACAAGAAAAATTCCAACATCATCAGTGAGATTTTTCCTTAGCATATTCGACATTGAAGGGATTAAGCTTAGTTGTTTCGTCGAGACACTCAGTTTTTACTCAAAGCTTTTCGAGAAGTTTTCTCTAGCTGTTGCAGCTTTAAGCAGCGTTAATCCTCTTGCCATGGAAAAAGGTCCTAATGCCTTAGTTACGAGTCCTCAGAGGGGAAATTCCTCACCTGTATACCGGGACTGGTTTCCCTTGCCAGCTGTTACCCGAGCGAAAACGCCGCTTACAACGGCGCTTAAATTTCGCCCTCAACGATTACGATGAAGTCTCGAGATCCAGAATAATAAGCACACGATTCGTCCCAAGAGGGTTAAATCTCGTGCCCGCAAGGTGATTTCCATAAGGCGGAATTAATGATGCTTTATCTTGGTTAATTACAAGCGAGAATCTCATCTTTACGCGAAGTAGAAATGTGTCGCGTTGTTCTATCAATGCCTCCAATTTGATAACTTTGAAGAAATCGTGTAACAATGTCTACGCGGATAAGATATTATTCGCTCTCCGAATAGCATTGCGGTATTATTTGAACAACGAAAGTGTATTAGCATATATATATATATATATATATAGTGTATTATTTAAATAAAAATATAAATTATCCTTTTGTTCTATATATTTAATATGGATGTATTGCATTATATTAAACATTTCATTAAATCGAGCTTATTTTTAATTATAAAAGACAAAATATATTCTAATCTAGATTTATCAATCTAAAATTATTTTTATAAAATGTTAAATATTTCGGAACAATTCAAGGTTGGCATTTGTACATTGTACATGCTGAAGTTTACTCGAAAGTAGATTACGTTCAATTAGAAGCAAAACATAAGTCAATAATATGTATAAGCATGTATATTATTTCTCATCTTATTGTAAAACATGGCTAGTTGCAGTGGACAATCAGTATCGAGATACCATTCAATTTCATGTAGAACTAATGAACAAAAATAGACGTCGCTCACATAATTTCCTTCTTACAACGAGTTAGTTCTCTACCGACAATAAATTCTCAGACACTTTAACTAATGCAACCGGAGCAGCACATTGGTCCAAACATCATCCAACGTCCGGTAGTAAATCACACCTTACGAAGTCAGCCGTCTTCGACGATGGTATGGGGTAAATAGCATAAGTTTCCGATCTTTTTACATGCTCACGCGTAACGACTTACGGCTTTACGAGAAAGTTTCGTAGGAGAAAAATTCTCGCGGCGGTTTATCCTTCGAAGTCACCTTAATCCAACGGGACGTTTCAACCCTCGATTACTATGGTTAAGTTCAAGTAAAGTACCTAGGTGTTATGAGAAAGGCGGGGCTTTGTTTTATCCTGATAAATAGATAGCGTTATATACTTAATATTTCTATACAAGATATTTCAAAGAAGAAAAAATAGAAATGTCTCAAAAGCATGATGGTT
Source organism: Acromyrmex echinatior (assembly GCF_024713525.1). NCBI lineage: Eukaryota > Metazoa > Arthropoda > Insecta > Hymenoptera > Formicidae > Acromyrmex > Acromyrmex echinatior. Next base: position 403,062 of record NC_141869.1, read on the forward strand.
TTGTGAGAAGTATTTCAAATAAAATATTTCAATCATTTTTTTATATAAAATTAAGATACGATTGTCAAAAAATAAGTAAAGATATTTTATATTTCATCCTCGAATATAGAATGTGAAATAGCTCGTAAAAAATATTCATTTTTTTCGGAATAATTTTATCTGAATATTTTTATATATATAGAATGACAAAAAATCGATTAACTTTATTTTAGTTACATTAACTACTCCATTTATTTTTATATTATTATCAATATTTCAATTTATATTATTAATCAATTCTTTTTAACATTCTATATATTTTGTATAAAATGAAAATAAGATCATCGAAAAATAAATGAGACATTTTTTTCTATTTTATATACGCGTATAGGTATGTATCGGGAGAAAATGTGAAATTATTTGATCAGATATTTTTGGGACATTCTTTATGCAAATATGAAATTTCCACTTTGAATTTTGTACTCTTTAGTTTAATTCATCCTCATTTGGATGAATCATCGTACTGGGAGTGAACAGTGAACATTTAATCGCATCAGCAAAGGTCTAAATGTTACGGATGCGGAAGAAGAAGCTATCTATAAGTGACGAAATGAATCTCGCAACAGCTTCTGCGATCGATTCCAGGCGGATTAATCAGTCAGTACTTAGTACGGCGAAGCTTGACGTAACCCTTACACGTCCCTTCGCCACATCCATTATCGTTCACGCTGTAACGTAGCTCTGGATTTCGCCGAGGTCCCAGCAACATCTCGCCGCAGTTTCCTGCATTATCGCGCCGCGATGTCGTTGCATAAAACGGATACGGGAAATTACAACTATATTATACGGGGCGTTACAACGTGCTCCTAAACTCCGTAAGTCGCATCGAAGAACGTTATTGAATCTGCTGCAATTCAACTTCCGTAAATACGATATTATTTCGTATGCATAAAAACTTGTTAATTTTCTTCTAAATGTGTTATAATATTTTTTTATCTTAAATAATGTCAGCTTTTAGTAAATAAAATATAAATACCGTACATAAATACTTTAATCAAGATACAAGACTCTTTTCTAAAATTTTTAAAGAGACGTCCTAGGAGTATACAAAAAAATAACATGATAGCTATTCACAAGCATGTACGCCAAAAGGAGCAATAAGAATTCCCGACGGGTTAATAAAAGCCGCGCCACTTCGTTACGTCATCGCTTCCCGACCCCCACAGGGAATATTTTGTTCGGCAGCTGTTTCCAGCTCGTTAGCGATTTTCCTGTCAACAAACGCGCCGAAACGCAATTTCGAAAAGCCGATCCTTCAATCGCGTATCGAATGACCGACGTGTAACACCGTTCTAAAAAACGCGCTTTTAAAATTACACTCTTTACGTTCGCGCACGATCACGCTCGCGCCTAAAATTGCATTGTAGTCAGTTTTCCGAAACGCGACACAAAGGCAAAGCAAGCTTAGAACATGATCCACCATTCAAACATTGAGTTACGCGATATACCCTCTGGTACTACGGACTACTTATCTGATTCTCTCTTTCTCTCTCTCTCTCTCTCTCTCTCTCGTGCGCGCGCGCGCACACACACTATCCTTAGTTCCTTCTATTCTATTACCGACCGGCTTGCCCACAACATTTTCCAAGTTTTCCCATGGGAAACGAGATGCCGAGTCAGACGGATCGCGGGAAATTATTCAGGGATCAAAGTGAATTTCCCCAGGATCACAACTCTGCAATGGAAATGCATAATCCCGTAAGTGAGTGTGCGCGTGCGTGTGCGTGTGCGTGCGCGTGTGCGTGTCTATGATCACGAACCGTAAATCCACAACCGAAATCGGCCGCGGTGCATTCGTTCGATTGCAAACGTGTGCCCCTGTCGCATACGCGAATCACAATTTGCATTGATCATGGCGCGGTCGTGGACGGTGTTTGAACTTAATAAGAATTTTAATTGAATTAAATAAACCGGCCGATTGAGAATCATGCCGGCGTATTCCCCCATTCTCACTCTGTCTCCCTTTACATATTTGCAATCCGCTATTGCTATCGCAGCTGTTATCGGGTTATAGAGCTTTCCACGAAATACCGCTAATCTTCGCCCATTCCCAACGATAGTCCACTTCGAAATAATCCTCAGACCAGTCAGTGTTTTTTTAATTAATTGGCTAATTGAAAGTCCGATATCGCAACGATAAATTTTACCGAATTTTATCTAGTTTTTTTTTTGCATTTTTGGAGGAAGAAAACTTCTAATAATCATTTTATCAGATCGATAATTTTTCTATGATTAATACACAAAAGCTTTTTTTCTAAATCATTATTATTTATTAATTTTACAAGAGGGACGTTTATTTCTTACAAAGTTTGCTTTTGCTAAATATTTTGCCCGCCTTAAAATTCTCCACTGTAATAGTAGTCTTATAATTAGTCTATCGATAATCCCCGTTATCGAACATATGACTCGTGTGCATTTTGTTCGGGACGGTGATAATTAATAGCGCTCGGTTTAACGGGATATGTACGCGGAAAGTTCACTGATGCTATGGTAAGCCGAATTAAACTATGTATATTATCTCGGCAGAGCTCGTTTTGTGGTAACTGCCAATAGAAAAGTTTTTCATCTCCTATGCATCGTATTTTCTTTTCATGGCAAACGAGAATGCGATACGATAAATGATATAGAAACTGAAACAGCTCCCATATCTAATATTTTCTTATAAAAAATAGAGGTAGATATTTTATTTTTAATTATTACAAATTTACAATGGAAATTATAGTTATAGTTTGAAATATGAAGGTTAAAAACCCGTAATATCTTTGCCAGACATTAGCTATTTTATTCATGTTTCGTGTACAAATGTAATTTTCATATTAAGTAGATTTATCCTCGAATCGGACGGTCGTATTTAACATTAAGCGTGAGGCGAGAATACGAACTAAAGACTCGTCGATCGGTAAATTAATTTAATTAAACTCAGGCCTTCTATTTATGGACGTGCTCGCGAACCAAAACGACGTGTCGCACGATGAGAATTGCCGGATAAACGCACGAGAAGTTCTGCGATGCTCTGAGGCCATGACAGCGCGATAAATTTCGCACGATCGCGCATGAACGCAAATACCGGGTTCGTTCTGGAATGAAACTACTCCCGCCAGGCCACTTAACAGTAGTCCGTCGCGTCCAATTTCCGAACGAAATCATCTTGCGGCAATAAAAAAGGAAGGGAAATAACGGAAGAGGTTAGGAAGGGATAGAAAGATGAGAGACAAAAAAAAATCTTGAACAAATAAGATAAAGGCAATTACACAAAATTAGATCGTATCGCACCATTCTGAGTAATTGCTTCAGTTCTTTTTGCCAAGTGATAATACATATACGTTCCCAATTTAAAGAAAGTTAAAATTAATCTTTGAAAAAAAAAGAGCGCAATATAGATAGTAGAATAATTCATACCATGTTTAAACGTTTTTAAAATATTCAAGAAGTTGAGGTTCTAAGAATAAATTGCTTATTGTTACAGCTAAGACCAATTATGATAAGCGGCAAATAAATACTTATAAGCATACAATTAACGAATGTTTAGCTATAGTTTAAGGAAGCTTTACGGGATTAAAAATCTACGTGGCACGCTAACCATGCTGCTCGGGTTATTAATGAACATAATTAATGAGAAGCGAGGATGCGTGCGCTGGAGTATAATTATGGCGATATCAGTTTAACGGCGATACAATTATGATGAATATTCGTACCTAATTTTGCAAATTCAAGCCGGATAAGTTGCTAGGTTAAATAGTGCATTTTCGTTGGACAAACCGTCCATGCGTTCAACTTTATTTTTTGTAAAAAGATTTAGTCACGTTTCTGCATAAAAAAGATACATCATAAAAAAGTGTAGCTAAAAAGAAAAATATTAGCCCTCTAATCCTAATATTTATAAGAAATAATATAAAGAAGTAATATATTATTAAAATGGAGTAAAATGCTTGTATAGTTTCTTAAAAATTAACAGAATGTCATGGCTTATTTCGAGCTACAAGTATTATAAATTAACTTTAAATTAATATAATTAATAAACGTTTCGGTTTACAAAGCCATCTTCAGTGCTACAACGCAGAGATACAATCTTAAATTAACGAATAAAGATAACGGATGCAATAAAAATTTAAAAACATTAATGGTGAAGTCATAATATAAAAAAAACAAAATATGAAAGAATATAAAAAAATATAAAAAAATTCAAACGTCAATAAGTATCCCGCTAGATGAAAATAAGCTAGGAACATTTGGATACTTCAGTAGATTAATTATGTTTATTGATAAAATAGATTTATCTAATTCCTCGGTTGAGATCGAGAATCCAGTTTGTCACAGACTTGTGTCAAACGATTTGAGAACGTTTTAAAACGTTTGTTTTAAAATTAACAACACGGATGTTTGTCAACGGATTAAATTAATTCGTTCCTAAATAATGATTCTTACCCAAACACGAAATTTACTTAAGCGGCTCGCAAAACCTGTTTGATAGATTTTCCGCGTTTTCCCAGAAGAGGAGCTGCCTGATAAATTGTGCGATCGTGATTCGATCAGGTTGCGGAACGGCTGGCGTAAACCACGATAGATCGATTTCAGGGACGCGGTTTTACGGCCGCAGCGAAACGTCCTAGGAATTGGGTATATTTACCGGCAAGCAATATGTTTATTGGCCGTGAAAGCCCGCGACTACGAGATAAAAGTTGCCGATGCGTTCGGGTGAGCGCAGTGGTTTACACGGCGATAAACCAAGAGCGGAGGCGATAAAACGAGCCTCGAAATTCGCGAAGCCAGAGATAATCGCGCGAAGAATACTCCGCGAAGTGTTTTCTCGATAGTGGTGGATGATCGCCGCGACTAGAAGTTGATGATGCTATACAGTGCGCCTCGTAAACGCGGCAATTTCTCGCGCCTGCATGGAATACGGGGGTAGGTACACGAAATGACATACTTGTAAAGCTCGTTCTAACAAGTAATAAAAAAAAACACAAAAAAAAGACATTACCGAAAGAACATCGTCCGAGAGAAATATTAGCGAGATTAAAATAATTTCTGTTAAAAATGGCGTAGTACGGAATATTTAATCAGTGCTTTTTATTGGAATGAGCGAAAATGAAGAAATATGTTCCCTCGTAATGCGAATATTCACGGGTTAAGGGCTCGTGGCGTCCTGAAAACAGCGCGTCGTTGGCTTCTTTGTTTGGAGATGCTCTCGCCTCTCGCATCCGCTGCGAGATAAAGCCGCGGTATTTTAATTTCAAATGAAGGGCTCCGTTGTCGCGTCTCTCCCGTTATACTTCCCCAAGATCAACGGTGTCGTTGTCGTTACTGCTAGACTACTAGATTCAGCTTCCGAGGACGCTCAATTTGCGCGAGTTCGCCATTAATTCTTGCTAACAGACGAGATCCTGATTATCCACTTTCCCGAGAACGCGCAGAAAGAGCGAAAAATCGTCTTCCAAGTTTAAAAATTAGACAACGATGGACGTTGTCTAGTTCATCCAGGGGAGAAAAAAGAACGACTACAATGAGAAGGATTCTGTTGGCGACGCGAATACGAATTGTTGAGTGGATTAAATTAAGGACTAATTGTAAGAAGATCCGATGGAGACACGCTGAGCGCAAACAGCGGTAACTGGCTATTAAATTCTCAAAGAGAATGCACACGGGGCCGTGTCCTATTTCGACACCATCAACTTTATGACTCTGTGAATCTGAAACTGACAATGAGTAAGATGATATATATTTCGATATTAACCGTTTCCCAGGTAATCGGAAATCGTTCCGTCGTATATCCATCACATCTCGTATCTTTCATTATCCTCGTTTAACTGCGTTGTTGCAAAGAGTAGCTGTAGGTATCTCCTTTTTTTCCATCGTTTATACATACGGGCGAGTTACCTCACATCTGACGCAGATGGAAGCTATTCCTCTTGCTTTCCTTCTTCAGGAGAAAACACGACGAGAAAGAGCCTTGGCGACGAGACTGGATGTACCTCTATAGTTAATGAATGTCACCGGGCACGAGCTTGAATTCACGAGAATAAATGGAAAGCAAACAAAGTGACGTGTCGGCACGAGTCTGTTGTCGGTAAACCAAAGAAATACATTGCTGTTACAGTGAGAATTTGCATCGGTAGATGCCAACGAATAAAAACGAATCCAGGAGTCCTGAAAGCGTCCGCTATGCAGATCAACATTTTTATTTTGCAAAATACAACTGTATTTCAAAACTGTATTTCGAAACAATTGAACGATTCGTAAACGAAATCAAATACATGGTTTGCGGTATATTCAAAAATAAAATGCTTCAAAGATAATTACGAATATAATAAAACGACCTCTCCCCCCTCCCCTCCCCCATTCTATGTAATTCTGATCCTGTCAAAAAGGAGATGAACAGAAATAATATTTATCGTGGATTTTAAACAAAAACCCAGTACGAATTCGCGCACAAACTGTCCAAGTTCGCGCCAACGACAGTGAAAGTAAAAAACGGACGGGTAAACTCGCCAAGTTTTGAGAATTTCATTCGCCACAACCATCGAGATCCCGTTTCATCCATGTCTGTGAGAATCTCCCTTCCGGCGAACAAAGAAATTATTTCGCACCGCTTTGGAAGCGTTGCCCCGGACAAACGAGTTATTCCGCGAAGCCGACCAAGTTTTCTCTGCGAAGAACTGCAAGAGGAGAAATCCCGAGTGAACGCCGTTCCGCGGGTGAACTTGCGAAAAAGCTCGAGCGAAAGAACAAATTAGGCCAGTGACAACGCAAGTTGTCGACGATGCTCGAAAGCGAGGTGGAAATTCCGCAAAACGTCGAGACTCGAAAGCAGACAATAACGAGCTTCATTTCCCAAGCAGAAGCGTTCGTCTTATTTCTGCCGCGAACGAGAAACCTCTTCATTGCACAGAAGATCATCCTTGAGAAGCGAGAACCAGAAAATCTGCTCCCAACTGATCGCATCGGAGAAGCTCGAAAGCGAGCGATAACGTGCATATTTCGCGAGTTAAACGTGCTCTTAAGAGCAGTAACGTTGAGGAATGATCGTCTCGTCGGGGTACGAAGGGTAGATTACCTACTTTTGCGGCTCTGATTGAGGTAAGAAAGATGTGCCGAGATCGAGGAAGCAAAGGTGACGAGCGCTCTCTTTTCTTTTTTGCCAGCTAAACGTCTCTTTAATAACGTTAAGCGTTTTAAAACTGTCGAGAGACTGTATTTCGAGAGAAATATCTAAAAAGCACTTATTGTTAGTCATAATTCATGAGAGATAAAAATTGAAAATTCATACTCGGTCAAGGTCAAATCTCCCTTTTTACAGCGTTGACAAAGAGACGCGTGCGAAAATGAAACCAATGAATTATTTCAAACGAACGAAATTTTCTCTCCCCATAACAAAGGAAGATGATGCCATGGTTAATGAACATCGACGAGTGAACTTGCACAAATTTGGTGGAAGCAAGGCTGAGCAAATTGAGTGAGGCGGTAACGGAACTATTGATCCGGGTTACTCCCCCGTCCGGTTTTCCCCCTTGACTCCCTTCGACGTCCCAAACATGCCGATCCCCTTTACCCTGCAACGGCTTCAAGTCAGATGAAAAATTTCCAGGCCAGCCAGACGCCATCGAGGATACGAGACGCGCGAGAGACAATTTCTAAGAGAGACAGTGACGTTTATTTCAATTCTGAATATGAAATATGAAATTAAGCTTGAAAAGAATCTACGATACAGTGAAAAACGCTCAATTTTTAAACACTCAATTTTTAAATAGCTTTTTCCTTCGTTATAAACCAATAATGATCAATTGAATATCCCCCAAATCTGATGACAATCTATTTTCAATTTTTTGCAAAGTGACAAAAAATAATTCAAAAATCAATATCACACACATTTGATTATATATCAGCTTTTAAGTTGATTTCATCTTCTATACATATACAATACATATACAACGAAGTTGTACAATATTTCTTTAGTCATTATGGCGATTCGATAGAGCATCGCGATTCGATTCCGCCGTATCAGCAAGCGAATTTAAATTACGATATCGAACGAGCGGTTTTGTAAACAGCACGAGAGTACAGAGAGTGAGAGCGCAAGAGGGATAGGAAGGTGGTGGGGAAAAGCGAGATAGAGAGGCTTTTGTCAAACTGATCGAACCGCGAGCGAATATTGCCTTCCTACGTCACTCCTCTCTCATTCTCTCATCCTTTCTCTGTCTTCATCTCATCCCTCTCGCGAATATTCTCGCTAATCTACCTGCAATTACAGCAAACGGATTTTCAGTAGTACCGTATAATTCGCCACTGTCGCATTTCATCGATAATTCGATGCGTATTGCCTCCATTAGCGGAAGTCGAGAAGAACGCATATATACCGTTTAAATATATGTTAATGATAATAATTACGAAACTCATTGTTGCCCGAGATTGTTAGATAATTATTCAACATACAGCTCATCAACGACAATAATGAGCAGCATAAACGTCTATCTGGATGATTTCTATAATTAGTGTGCTAGTCTATTGAGGTTTGTAACGTTCGCTTTTCATTCAAAAGCAAGAAATATTAATAAGCGAATTTAAAAAATTCTCCGATCTTTAAATTAAATATTAGTTTAAACTAAATTATCCTCACAAATTAATTCGGAGATAAAATTTTAATTTATTTAATTCCTATACCTGATAATTAAATGTAAATTTATTTCAAGATGCAAAGTGAAAAAACTTTATCATTATTGCTTATGTGTCGTTCATTATGTATCGCTATATCTGTCCAACCATCTTTACTTTAATTTTTGTCTTATATTCTGTCATATATTCTGCTTAAAATTATTTCTTTACGCTCGAAATATCATACGTATGGTTTCCAATCATAATATTGTATATTATCATTATTTCATTATTAGTATTTATTTCATTATTAAATAAATTGCTTACTTGCATATTCGTGCGTTCGGAAAAGCAATTGGAAAAGCTGCAATGGGTTGTTATTAAATAAAGAATTATTATAGAAGAGAGGATATTTTCAAAATATTTGCTAATAAAAATAATTTTTATGTATGTTTCAACAAAATATACGCACATATTAATGAACGCACATATTAATATTATATCTATTCGATAATGTGCGTTATCGAAGGTAACTTCTTATGTATATACTGATATACATAAGATATCAAAAATCAGCGGCGCGTGTTGGCGTCATTGGCGAGGGTGCGCACTTGACTCCATCAAGCCGCAGCGATGCGGAGCAAGGAGGAGAACGAGATAGGGAGAGTGAGAGTGAGAGTGAGAGCTGAGCAAGCATCGAAAATCGATAACGCAATCTGGCCGGCGCGGCGTCGCGGCGAACATTTTGGCATGACGGCGACGTCGGCAGACTGATATGAGCCACCGAATGTGACAAACGTTCATAATGCAAGCAGTAAGAGGGAGAGAACGTTCGCTATGAAGGGTACCGGCCGGGTGAAGTCGACCCAGAACCAGCGACTCCGTCCGGGTTGAGTGCCGGATGGGGGGCACGGAAATAAATGGATACCATCGCTCACCGTCGCGAATGACCGCTTTCGCGCCGCCGGGTATTGTTCATTAACTTTTCCGGCCGCCGATTAATTGCGCGCTCCTGTCGCCGGCGAAAAATCTGGCCGCGCTCGGGAAAATGAATTGGCACCGTGCAAAAAGTGGGCTGCGAGTCGTATGAGTCTAACCCAACTTGGCCAGATAGTCGACATGTCTGTCATTGTTATACTATTGTTACGCAAAAATTTACGATGTAACTTTAATTATCGTATGATACCTTTCATTTAAACAATAAGAATCTTATTGGATTATTCCGTATATACAACCAATAGAAAATATCTTAAATTTGATTCTACTCGTCATCGTAAACGCATCTTATTATCTCTACATTACTAGCGTGATTTTTTTTTTAATGTATTATTAGATTTTGTTTTTCTCCGATATCCTGATCCTACAGCTTAATTGTCATTGTCCTCTTTTGATGATTTACATTAAATTGATTGATAATATTCTATATCCTTTAGATAAAAATAATTGCAAAAAATGTTTTTAATTGTAAAACATTTTGTGCTAAATAGCATGATGTGTATAAATAGCATTCATATATTTAATGAATTTATAAAGCTGGGATGTATCCTGGACATGCGAGTAATAAAGAGTTAAGCAAGAACATTCACAATGGAATATCTTCGTGGAATAAAAAAAAGAGAGTTACGATTTTTATGTCTCTATTTGATATAAACTTTATTGGTAAGCTTTCTATATGTATATTATCTTACAATTTGCAAATAATAATTATATCTTTGAATATAGTATATATTAAAATCTTTTCCTTTATTTGTAGACAAAATTATATTTATTTTTTGAAACTGCTTTGCTATACGACTCATGTAAATTTACATCTCCCATGTGGCGAATCCCGTCTGTCGCCTTTGAATGCCGACATGCCTGGGTTGGAAGAATCGATAGGACGCGACAGAGTTCACCTGTCTCAGAGTTTGCACAACGAAGAGAAACGAAGAAAGAGTTCACGGGAGACAAATAGAGACGGTGAAGGGAAGGGGTGGAATTATCTTCTCGTCTCTCGGCGCGAGCTGCTTTTCGGAAATATGTATATTCGAGAGCAAACACATCACGTTGTCAAGCAGCGACTTGCTTGCGCGCGCAAGAAAACGCATAGGAAAAATCGAATTACAACAAGCGCGTTCGTGAGAAATATTAAAAATATACGATAAGGCAATACATGAAGTGTTGAACGGGAGAATAAAGCGGAGAACGCTTTAGCGTCGAAGGATTTTATCGATGCATCGCTTTCCTGCAACGAAATATGACGACACAGCTTGAGATCGCAAGACGATCTGATGTACATAATCAATTTCGAGCCTCTCTTTCCTTTGAAATAATACAGTTTAATATTACGTCTCTCAAACTTGTTATTCATATAAAATGTAAAACTAAAATACTACATTTTATCGTACAGATAATTTTTGTCTAATTTGTAATGTGGACTTTCTTCTGATATACTTATAAGTATATATGTCCGATATTTTTCAAAGATTTAAAAGATCAACGACCCAAGAGCTTCTTGTAAATTAAGGATCAAAGATACGAATAAATAATTAACGTCTACCTATAAAGTCTCGATTTCTTAAAGTAATACAAAGGGAACACCCGATAGCCGCGAACAAAAGCGTCCTCTTATGGCGCCGTTACGGCGGTAAATCCCCGAGCGACCTAATAATAAATCGATTGTGAACCGCAAGCGCTCTTTCATATTTTACAGCGCGCCGTGCAAGTCCTGCGAGTCTGGTAAGTCTGACATATGGAATATTATAATAGGGATTTATGTTATTCCGCGGTATTTCTTTTGACGGAGCGAGCGAGAGAGGATCGAAAGGGACGATGTCCCTCGATATGATGCAAGAGGAAAACAGCGATATGATCACAGGTTTGTGCACACAGGTTTGCAATAAATTTATTCCAATTGTATAATGAATACACCGAAACTCTTTGTAGCCAGCCATATCTAAAAGATTATTTCATTTTTTATCAATTAATTTAATAGAATTTTTCTTTGTACATTTATACGAATTAAGTGAATTAAGTGAATTAAGCAGAATCGAACACTTAGACAAACGGAAATTTCATTAAGAACTGTACAATCCGTTTACAATCGTTTTAATATTCAACATTGAATATCTGCGTAACTAACTTTCATCAACAAATTAACAAATGGAATACTGCGAAATTATTTCTCATGTACGTTTCGCCGTACATTTGTATGTATTGTTTGACGACACCGACCCTATTGAGGAAAAACGGAGAGGAGGAAGCCGAGAAAAGCTGAAGCATCCAGTTGTGAGCACTGTCACGATAAAAGCACGAAAAGCGAAGTATAATTCCGCGGTTTGCGGCCAAAGCCGAGCTACGCGAAATTCATTCCAGAGGGTAGGGTGGCATATAAAAGCTACTCGCGCGACGCGACGACGATGAACAATACGCGTCGAATGCATTCGCGAGCGACGTCAGTGTCGTCAGTACGTCAGTACCGCTATGAGGCTTCGAGGCTTCGATCAAAGAGGGGAGTACCCATCCGCCGTAGCTTCGGTGCTTGCCATGCCGCGCCAACTTTTCCCCTGTATTTGTTCCCGGATAACGCACAGGTTGCTTCAAAGTATCACCGATACCAACAAAAGCCTGTGCGAGGCTGAAATATGAGAAAACGTTTTTCAAATCTCACAAAATTCGAAATAAAACAATAGAGGACTAACATAATCTAAATAGCCCTGAGCGCTCTAGTTCTCTCGCAAAATAAAACTGAAACAAAAGCCGCACAGTTTTTACAACTCAGAGAATTTCGGAATATATGTATTCTTGCAAAAAAAAAAATTCTTTGATAAAGTATTATCTCGGAGTATGGTGTAAGCTATCATCAGTTCATTCTTTCCGCATCAAAGGAAGTTCCACGCTGGCGATATGCGATTATATCCCAACTGAATATCGGCATGGTGAGGAATATCGTTTGAAATCGCAATCACACGCATTTCCGATATTTACGCGCGATTATAACAACGTGGTATTATCAATCTTTTGTAGTCGGGATGACGCGACTGCCGAACAAATATATCGTCCTGAACATCAATTCATCGCTGGAAATAAAATGGACACGCACATGAACGAGCTATTTTGCATCGCACGGTCGTTACATCAAACAATACCAGATTCCTGCGGTATTTAAATTATTTTCAATGGTTGTTGTTGCCACAGGGTTAAAACACTGAAACAATCAGACTTCAGCTCCTTTAATGCCCATGGCGATCAATTTGCACGTGTATTATTTTCCACGATGATTGTAATTCATGGCTATAGGCTATATTCTCTGAACATTACATTTCCCAATATCATTTTTTTTTCTCTGAAAATAATAATAAAACGGAGTAACACGATATGTCTGCAAAATACTAACGAACAACTGTTGCGGACGATTAAAATCACCAGTAGAACAAATAGTCTAGCCTTTAGTGTTAGCTGATCTCAATGTGCCTGCGAATGCAAATGGATTAAGAATTAAATTCCCTTTACCTTCCTTTCCGATTCAATGCAAGGATGCACGGGTCCTCTACCAATCGAGAACTCCATCGGAGTCGATAATGTCGGGTCTCGTTCGAGCACGTGAATTTGACCCGCATTCCAGTTACACTGTGTCCTTTGGCATCGATCGGACCGAACGGATTAATATAATTTCCGGTCTCTGCTCGACTCGAGAGTCAAACGGAAAGGTCATCAGATTTCCGGCATCGATCGGAAGTTTGCCGAGAACTTACAAATATCAATATTATACAGGGTGTGTCATCAAAATGCGGACAAATTTCAATTTAAATTTTCCGCCAGATTTATTGTGCTTCCGCCAGAGATTGTTGTTGGCGTCCAAGAAAGCCTGATGCTTCTGAGTAAACAGTCATATTCCCAAAATGGCCGCGATGTTGAAACCAAGTATGGAGTGTAATCGAAGAGCCGCGATCATCGAATGCCTTCGCGCTGGGTGCTCAACAACGGAAATAATTCGGTTCTTTGGATACCCGAGATCAATCATTTATGACGTTGTGGCAAAATATACGGGTTTAGAACAGTCCAACGAAGGTTCCAGTGCCAACGAGGAAGAGTCACTCGAAAGAACGCACCGCGAGGTCGTTCCCGCAGTCGTTGAAAGGACTCAAGCGCTAATTTCGAATGGCCCAGGGCAATCGTTGCGAAAATTAGCATCGATTTTGTATAAGTGAGTCAACAATGCGTCGAATTGCCGAGGAGGACCTTCGATACAAATCGTACACATTAAAGATACGACAGATGCTCTCTGAGGCTGCCAGGACAAGCCGAGTTGCTCGCCTGGACTCCCATTTTGGCCTGGCCTCCCAACAGCCCAGATTTAAATTCCTTGGACTATGGAGTGTAGTTGAAAAGGTCACAAACAAATCTCGGCATCCCAATGTGACGTCATTAAGGACCGCTATTGAGGCAGCATTCGCCGACATGGACAGCGCTACATTACAGCGTGCATGTGAACGCTTCAGGCCGAAAATAGAGGCTGTCATTCAAGCTAATGGAGAATATATCGAATAATTGTGCTCTATACAGGGATTCCCCAAGTGCCATGTAAAATTTTTTGTAATATTTAATTTTTCATTAAAAACATTTTGTTTAAAGAAATTGTTCAATTTGTCCGGATTTTGATGACACACTCTGTACATTATTGATTAAAATTATCAATATTTTGTCATTTGTAATACATCTGTTACATATTACATAACATATCACATATCATAAACAAAGTATCAATAATTCTATATATGAATGTGTATAGAATTTCAGTACAAATGTAAGTATATAAAGAGGAAGGTATCATGGCCAGTGTAGATATTATGATCTCTCTTAATATCTACGCTATTATGTAGCGAATTCTAATGTTGATACTTATGGAATTATTTGTTCAATGGCTCACCGTTACACCATGATGTTACTATGCCGATACTCAATAGCCAGCACTTATTATAACGTATTTTTACTTTCAAATATTCCGAACATTTCTAAGGTACATTTTAGCATTTAATTATGTCTATTTCCTCATTTTTCTTAAACATGAAACGTGTTATTACATGAATATGTGTATATTTGAGTATGTTATTTGCTATTTAACATTTTGTTTAACTGTATATATTTTGAATTATGCAAATTTAAACAATAGCATGACATTTTGCTAATATGGTTCTTAATGCATATTGATTACTCATAGTCTCTTTTTTGAAGTTTTTCATATCAAAATAATTATTTGATAATCGATAATAATCGTAGCTCTACTATTAATCTATTGTTTATATTATGTATACTTTCTATTTTTAATATTATATTTTTAGTATTATATTTTTAGTATTGAGATTTTTAATACTGAGCAACTTATGTATTGCATATATTCTAAAATGTTTTACTTTTTTGTTAATTTTGTAACTAAACACTGCTTTAAAAAAAAACCAATTTTTTAAATCTATTTTTGTAGAAGGCCAAATTTTTTATCATCCCTGTTTCTCTTCGAGTTATTAATGTGTCGCCATATTTTTATAAATAATGTTCTATGTAATAAATATTTCGTAACTTTGAATTTAAAATTGATTAAACATCATTTTGACGAATATAATCGTTAAGTTTTAAATTTAAATTTAAATTATTAATTAATTAATCAAAGTTATTGTATAAAATGTAAATAGGAGGTCATAATACCACCTCTCTATAATTACTGCTTATATTTTATTTAATTATATATATATGTGTGCGTGTATATATATATATATATATATATACACACATATATAGGGTGATCCACTTAAATCGATAATATAAAAAAATGTTTCAAATGAAAGTGGAAGGATTTTGAAGGGGACGTATTTTTATCATGTTGATTTCTTTTTAGGTGGAAGCGTCAGAAAGATTTCGAATGAAGATTACCTGCACTTTTTGAAATGGAATTGTATGATTTTTTTTACACAATAAAATTCCTCTAATTATTCTGTCAATAAAAGTATTAAGGTACTAATATCGAAAAACCAATAGTTGACGAGATATTTTACACTTTATTTTGGCACACATTGACATAAAATGTTAAATAACTCATAAATTATTAACTTTTTCAATCAATTGGTGTAAAGAAAACATATAGTTGCTTTAAAAAAATATGTATGCAAAATGGATGATTTTTTTGAATAAGCCATTATATTCTTTCCACCAACTGATTCATCTCATTATTCTGTTTATGAATGTATTAAAATACGATTATCGAAAAATTAATTAGTTTACACGTTATTTAACATTTTATATCAGTATGTGCCAGAATAAAATGTAAAATCTCGTCAACTATAGATTTTTTGATACTACTTTAATACTTTTATATGGAAAATAATTATAAGAATATCATATTGTGTAAAAAAAGTCATACAATTCCATTTTAAAAAGTGAAGATAATTTTCATATCTTTTTGACGCCTCCTAAAAAAAAACCAATATGATCAAAATACGTCCCTCTCGAAACTCTTCCACTTTCATTTGAAACATTTTTTTATATCATCAAAAATAAGTGAGATATTTCAGATGGTTGACTTAAGTGGATCACCCTGTGTATACAAAGTTAGAAGATTAATATACATTATACTAATTGTAAGAAAATCTGTTAGATATATGAATTTGCAAATTCTCTGTCGTGAGATGGGGATATGTATCCTGCGGAATGGGGGATGCAGAATAATCCAGTATGACGCGCATCCGACCGAATATTCACATGGATAATTGAATTAGTCGCAATTAAGCGCGATACCGATCGCGAAGCGGTGAAACATATCTATCCTCCACGTTTAACTAAATAGCTTCAAAATTAAACACACGTGTGACTCTCCTCTCTTTCTTTATCTCTTCTTGTATAACTCTCCCCTCACCTCTCTCTCTCTCTCTCTCTCTTTCTCTCTCTCTCTCTCTCTCTCCTCTCTTTCTCCCCCTCCTCTCTCTCGTGTACATAATACTAAGATACGGAAGCAATATATAAAATAACATGAATACAAATTTAATTTACTAAAAATACATTTTATTTATATGAATAATATTTCGCTTTTATACAATACAATTTATGTTATAAAGTAAAAAGAAAAATAAATATTATATATAATAAAAAAAAAATATGAATGATTTATATTCAAAATATGTCAAATGAAATCATCAACTGGAATAGTGATAATTTTATCAAGGCATTTACTTTTAAAGAACATAATAATAATGTAAGTGTTATTTATGATGCATTTCTATAGTATATACTTTTCATAAATTTTTACAAACAATTTAATTTTAATAATCTGTCTAATATTATATCTTTCTTCATATCTTTCAAAGTGTTTCTTTTTTACAATAAAAAAAAATTTTTATTCTCCTATATTTACTCAATAATTCAACATAAAAACATTCGATATAAAAACGAAATATTAAGTAAATACGGTTTAATTAATTTCAAAATTATCAAAAATTATACAAAAATTATCTTTATTTCCATGTACAATTCACAAAATTGTTTCTTATTTTTCACTTACATTTGCATTAAAATCATGATTAACTCTGATCCCATATTATTGTTAATTATAAATGCTCAATATGAAGAAACGCAAGAAATTAAAAGATATTATGTTGTCGTCATTGCAATTGTGTGTTCCCAAACATTCAAAGACTCATTTTTAAGCAAAAGAAACCCGTCATAAAAATTGGCCGTTTGTTGTTACCAGCGTAAAAGCGCGACCGCGTAATTAACGTGGAGTAATTAAGCAGGTTCACTCACGCGAGGTAACGATCTTTATGCTGACAAGCTGTCGAGAGTCGCATACGCTCGTAAACGAAGGCAAGAGCGAGCTTTTGTAGATCGTGGTGGAGGATAGTGATCCCGGATTCGTCGATAATCGTTACTCGTAGAACTAAATAGAAGGGGAGGTAATTAAATTCTTTTAAAGTACCGAATCTGTATTACATTTTTTATGTAGGTTATTTTTACAAACAATTATTCTTATATATATATTTCTAAAAAAAATTTTATCTTTTATCTGTCCAATTTAAAAATAATTCTTATATATATGTGTGTGTGTGTGTGTGTGTGTGTGTGTGTGTGTGTGTGTGTGTGTATCTCAACGAAAAATTAGAAATTATTTTTGCAAATTTCCTTTCTTCTTCAAAATCAACTTTAACGAAAAGTTTTAAAATAGCATTCTTCTTTTATAAAAAGATGAACTGGATTTGTAAAAATAACTATTTGCAGAAAGAATTTCATAAAAGAAACTTTGTAATAATCTAATAATTATGACACAGTGCGCGAGCCAATCTCGCCAAGCGCTCAATTGGAAAAAGCTTTCGAAAAAGCACCTCGTGAACGAATACACGCGCAGTCTCGTTCTCTTCATGTTTATTCCCCGCCAACTAAACTCGCGTCATCGGCGAATTGGGTAAACGGTGAAACTTTTGCGTTTGTTAGTTCGTGACATTCCTGCGATTTTCATCCGGATGAAAAAACTGTCGCCGTAATAAAGGCTGCTTTACTCACGACTAGCTCTCTACTTTACAGTCTTACAAAATGGACCTCGAGTCCCAAGATTTTATCATTCAAGAACTTGAGAAGAAAACTTTCTTAAACTTTTTATTTTTAATTTTTAATCTTTAATAAATACTCATATTCAGATCTCTTAAGATAATATCTAAAAGCAAGAAAGTTTTTAATGAACAACTTTGCGTAATAAAAACGATAAGAATAATTAATTTTTATAATCTTTCTAAAATGCAATTTTGTCTTATGTAACTTCGTCTTTTCACTTAGTGTGAACCAACTTAATATCGACACGGCTTGCCGGCGACCTCGTCGAGAATGGAAATAATAATTAAAAGCTTATCGCGGGAATTGGCTGTATGCCACGTACGTAGATATTGCAGTTTTTCTAACGGCATGAAAGGACACACGCTGGAGCGGAAGGCAGAAAAAGGTCTCGAATAAATTGTTTTAATTAAATAACCCCTTTTTCGAAAATTGGTTTCGTGCTTGGTGAAGCGCTAACTAGCTCGCCTTTTGCGAAAAGTCGTCGTTTATGAGAGCCAGTGTTGCATCCCGGATTGGATGCCGCAAAAATATACAGAGACCATGCGTTCCCAGTACTGAAAGAGGAGGAGTGCAGGAGTTCTTGTTTAAATTTTAACGCGTGCATGGATATTGGTATGCAGGCTACGCTCGATTTGCGCGGTTAGCGCGTTACCGAAATCTAGACGCGAGAATCCCTATAAATCAAAACTACACGCGAACCGCCAGTATTTCGCGCGGAATGCAATGAGGAACGGGTGTTGAATATCGTTTCCTTCTTTGCCAATGTATGAATATGTAGGATATTCGCGATGGAAGGTAGAAAAACAAGTGTAACAATTTAGTTAAAATTTAAAATCGAAAATATAATTTAATATTCTTTTTTAAACTTCTTTCTCCCCATGAGATGAATTCGACAACAAGTTACATATATTTCTATATAAAACTCATATATTATTTAAAAATTGTAAAAAATTACATTAAACTGTAACAAACTATGTATATAAAAGTAACGTTAAATAAATAATTTGTAAATAATAGGATTACTTTTTTCTTCAAAATCTAAAAAAAAGTATTTCCATAATTTTAAATGAAGAAATATTATAAAATATGTAAAGGTACTCAAATTCAAGGAATTTTGAGAGATTCTCTACAAGGAGAACTAGAGAGAGAGAGAGAGAGAGAGAGAGAGAGAATTAATATTAAAAGAAGCTAAATAACCCTATAAAACATAAAGTCTACATCAAAGCGGCAATATATGGAATCTACATATTTTATAAATGGATTTCTTGTAAAATTCATACTTTTCCCAAGCTGGTTCGTATGCCCCGACCTAATAAGAAGCATCACGACGACGCACGTCGATAGTTGCATCTACACGAGCGCATTTGTGAAGCGAACGAGGTCGAACGAGGGGAACTGCGAATGAAGGCGACGCCGTTAAAGCCGCGCCCGCAGAAATTTAATTTAATCAGCCGTCGTTGTGCCTTTGACCCGCTACGATGAAACATATGTAAAGCGCATTCGGAAACTCGGGACATTTCCATCCCATTTCGCTCCTCCTTGTGCTCAAAGAAGATATCCACGTCTCATTGATTGGACCACAGATTTCTAATTATTCTCTTTTGTTTGTCGATGAAGCAAGATAATTGCAACACGTTTTAAATTTACATTTAATGTAAATGGTTGTGTAATGTATTGACTTTTACCTAAATGCATTTCTTTCCAATATAATGCATTTCTTTTGTCACAAAAAAAGAGATCAATGGTTTTTACATACCTAATGTAGATAGGTATGTCACAAATCATTTTACGTGCTATGAAAATCTCAGTATAGATTTTTTTGTGTTTACCAAGCATCAATACTGCAGTATTGAAAAACTTTGCGCACGAATAGATTTATTACCAGTATATATTCGATGCAGGAGGGCATCCCTTCACGCACTACGAAGAAGAAAGGGAGGGAACGCTTTCTCCGAAAGAAATCAGCTCGTGATGCAAAAAGAGGAGTACTATAACTTTTGTTATATCCTGTTTTTTTTTTCCAAAACGACGTAACAAGCACAAAAAACAATTAAAGTATCCCATCTCACTCGCCTCTCGGCCGCCGCCCTTTCTCTGCCAGAACCGTCAATGAACTATCGAATTGAGGCCGCCATCCACACGTTGGCGCTAGTATAATAGCCATAATAATAAGTTACAGCAGCGATAATGGCTATAATAGTGATAGTAATTGGTAATATTAACAATGAGACTGCCTTTGTTCCGCAACATATTAGAAAGAAGTACTTTTCTCGTACTTGGCTCGTTGCCCTTCTCGCAATGAGGGATATAATTAATGACACGTGTTTTCCAATGTATTCGTACGTATCTAGCCATGAGACGGTTAAGATCAATAATCACGACATTGTTCAAGTTTCAAAAAAAGGATCATATTTCTTTATAAAGAAATTCAACAAAATGTATAGTATATACATGATATATACATACATGATGAATATATAGATATTGAATGCAAGAAATTAGCATTTCTGATTTGATATATGTCCGCTATATTAATTCCTGAATTCTGAAATGCTGTATTCTATGAATTTAATCACTCTTCGTAGTGAGATCAAGATGACTCTAAATCTAACTAGAATGGAGGAGGATAGAACTCCGACTGTTAGTTAGTACGCCAGCAATAAGCTCGTCGGTAATATCCTTCATCTGGAGTTTCTCAGGATGTCGAAGCATACCGCGTACCTCGTTTCTAACAGCGTCGACAAGCTCGTTGTCCTTGCAGTTCCAGTTGGATTTCGATCCTTTTTAGGACGCAGTGGCGCGCTCGTTCATAGCGCTTCTCCTCACAGCACGTAGGATGTGTTCCGTCGAGGAATGCGGTTGGGGGTAGGAAAAGCAGAGGGAAGCGTCGCAGGAGGATGAGGGGACGAAGAGGGTACTGGCAGACTGCAACGCGCCCTGCCAATTTCCGAAGCTTTCAAAAGCGACGTGGATTTATGGCTCTTCCCGAAGTAACGAGATTCCGCGAGTTCGCGGCTTTTCCAGTAGCGGCTACTGGATGCTTAGAGCCGGGATACTTATGATGCACCGATAATATTGAAGAGCATCACCTTTTAACTTGACTTAAGGATGTTCCGTATTTTTCATCAAGTCTACATTTTAATTAAGTCTTTTGGTAAATAGTTCACACAAATTGCAATCTACACTAATTAATCAATTTGATGTCTACTTATTATATTAGTTACTTGAATCCTACTTGTGTGCTAAATAATATCGAAATGAAATTTTCATACATAAAATTCAATATAATTTTAATAGAAATTATTATATATATTGAAATATAGTTTTTAATAATTTTTATCTATAAATCCATAAATAGCTTTGAATAGTCTTCAATTTTTCGTAACATACACTCTGGTATTTAAAAAATTTCACGTTAAAATATACATTTTATTAAAAACAAAAATATATCTTCAAAAGAAAATACTATATTCTTTTTTGTATGACTGACACGTTACGATGTCGAATTTGAAAAAAAAATTAACTAAAAAAACTATGCGTAAAACAAATATGCTATTACAATTACAAGTGTTGCTATTACAATAACACGTCGGGTTTGGCGGAAATAATTCTTTTATTTCTTTTACTTTTCAATTTCACTTTCAAGTTCCAATTTGGATCTCTAATTAAAATGTGACTCCAAACCAACTAAATATTTCAAGATAGAAAATTTTCTTCCTTACTTGATATGTCTTACTTGATATGTTTGAGACAAGATTCAAGTAACGGCTATAATGTAAATACGGGTCTCGTATATTTACTATGACTCTCGGGCTTTAGCTGGATTTCATCGTACCATTTCGTCGCGCGACAACGCGAGGATCATCCGGGCACTCTTGCGTTTCCCACCGTCGAAATTGCGGATACTGCTCGCTCGGTAGAAGCCATCCATCCCGATCCTAGTTTCCCACCGAATCGAATACGCCGTGTATCGTTGCGCTACTCCATCGGTGATGCATTTGTCAAACGGCCGGCTGGACGAGCCCATCCAGAGAGAACGATCCAGTCGTTGGAAAAATTAATAAACGGATCGTCCTTAATGGAATTTCTCTCATCTCAATTTTTAGTCACCATTTCGGTCCTAACTAATGCAAAACAATTTTTATTTTAGTAACATAAAAGATTAAATATTCTATGCAGTTTACGTATAAAGCTACAAATATATTTCTTCATTGCAAATGTACACTTTGAATTGAAATTATGACATTCTTACTTTTTATTAAATTAAAAAAGGAATATTAATTTGATTTTTTTTTAATGTGTGTATTATATATCACATTATAATGTAAACATCAGCTGTGTTGACTACATATTTTTTGTTGACTATATATTTTATACACTAAGTATACATATACGTATATGTGAAGGAATAATTTTTCCAAAATTCGAGTAATAGCGCAATTTTAACGGCGCTTCCTTCCTTCTCTTTTTTAGTTCTCCATAAGCATAAAAAAAATAGTTGGTGAAAAAATAGACTTGGAATACGAGATTTTTACGACAAACGCAGTAAGTTGGCGCAGTAACATACACTGAAAAAAAAGATTGGTTGCTGCAATAAATTAGATAGTAAAATATGGCATAGCATTTTTATATAGCTGCAGCAATCAGCTTTTAGTTGTAAATTTTTAGTTGCGTTAGTCTATCCGCAATATCAATATATGATTTTGATAGACTAACGCAACTAAAAATTTGCTGCTACAACCAAAAGCTGATTGCTGCAACTATATAAAAATGCTATGCCATATTTTACTATCTCTTGCAGCAACCAATTTTTTCTTTCAGTGTATTTTTTATTTCGCGAATAGTAAACCGAATAATTATTAGACAGGAGGACAAGTTAAAGCGCGCAAAACTTTTTCTTTCAAAGGCGTACCGATTCCAAGTACGAATATATACGTTTCTCTTTATTATAACCCATAAATTCTCTTCTAATAAACGTGTAATATATTAATGATAATACTGTTGCATTGTTTTATTGTACACGTTTCGTTTTTTACTCATGACATAAAAATGTGAAACTCGCAGGATTGTGTAACTATCCCAAAAGTTATGGACCGACCGCATGTCCCGAAAACCCCTGCGGTCTGCGCTGCGTAAAACGAGAGAGAGGATTTAGTCGTTTCAGGGATTTACGATCTCGATGTGTCCCGGCGCTTACCTCGGGCCATGCCTTCTTATCATTGTCTATCGTGACGTGTCTTGCAAGACCCGCGGGACAGGAACGTCATATCTTCACTGACTTTCCTTCCTCATTCCTCCGTCATAGCTAGCGGACGCCCGCTCGATCGGAAAATCGTCGACTTCAAGCGGTGCGACTTTAAAATTCATAGAAACAAACTTCCGTTAACGATATCCTAGTTGGATAATAGAACGCAGACGATTTTCTAAGTTCTTCAACAAAGTGTGTCTCAATTTGATTGCGATTAAAATTAACTCGAATGCCAACAACTATGACCTGAATTCCTAGTGGAGAAAATTGGGGCAACATAAACTTAAGTCGAAATAGCCACTTTTTTATGTGTTAATAATTTAATTTTTTTCTTCTCTGTTCGTTAATTATTATATTCTCTTTAAATACAATATTTAATATACAAAGGTATATCCACTTTATTTACAGTTTATTTAAGGGTCTGTAGTGAAATAAATTGTAGAAATTATAGTGAAATAAATTTTTGAAATATCTTGTACATATCTATACATAAACAAAATAAAATAATGAGAATTGTTTTCAGTTTGATAAATAATTGATATTGTACATATTAGACGTAAACATTGTATTTTAAGTTGATCTTATAAAGCAAATAGTCTCATTCATAAACTCACCATTTAAGAAATCAGGAAATAAATTGCAATTAGTTCGTAGTTATATCTGATTTAAACTTACGATCCACGGTTACATTTACGACGCACATACTTTCGGTTTCCGGAAATTTTATTATAATTGGGGGAAATACTTCGGTCGTGAATCGCGTGTAAATGACGATTCATATGAGCAATTGCAATTTCGCAGAAAAGAATGCAGTTCCATTCTAGTTTTTATCGTTTCATTCTAGAACAATTTTATATCTGTGTAAAACATTATCGGAACTGTTAGAATAATACATATTTTTTATATAAAAATCTATTGTACGCTGAAAAAAAAGATTGGTTGCTGCAAAAATTTAGATAATAAAATATGGCATAGCATTTTTATACAGCTGCAGCAATCAGTTTTTGGTTGTAGCAAATTTTTACTTTAAATACAAAGCGCCACTACGATCTGAATGTTAAGATGTTCAACTATTATATATATTCATTTATGAATTAATTGAATAAATGAATTAATTGAATAAATAAATGAATTATTTTCAAGAATGATAATTGCATGCCGATATGGTTGTTAGACTTTCAACGCAATCAATCTGAAATATTAAGATTCCCCCAAATTTCTCAAATTTAAACTTAAAAAAATGTAATAAACTTATTACGAAAAATATTGCAAATTTTTAGTTGCGTTAGCCTATCGAAATCATATACTGACATTGCGGATAGGCTAACGCAACTAAAAATTTGCTGCTACAATCAAAAACTAATTGCAGCTATATAAAAATGCTGTGCCATATTTTATTATCTAAATTGTTGCAACAACCTTTTCTTTCAGTGTACGTATGGAACATTTTTCAAAAATTTTAAAAGGCAGCTTGTTGTTAAGATGTAAACGATAATGAGGAGAGAGAAGAAAAGGAAGGAAATCAGTAAATGGAACACAAAAATCAGATAAAAATTGTAATTGAGTCCAATCATTAATATAAATTATCTCACAGATCCATTCAATTGCACAATCATTTGTTATTTGTATTAAAATTGTAAAAAAATTCATAGATTTCGAAATATTTTAAACTAATAAAGAAACATATTCTGTGTGCAAAGCACAGATGATTGCTTGTCAAACATTAACTTTTAGTATTGCCGGAAAACTTTTTCTCTAAGTTACATTTCTCGAAAGATGAAAATATCTGCCAGAGTTTCCGAATGTTCTACGGTGAGCACCGTTTCTCGAAACGAATTGGCATGGAACGGAAGAGCACGTCGGCACGCAAATTTCCCGGCTCTAATCGAACTTTCGCGCACCGTCTTCTCGGGCGCAACGAGGCGTCCGACAGGATCCTGTTGAGCGTCGAACTACGGACGAAGGACGCGACTTGAAAGAGAAATTTAGCCCCTGGAATTTGACGAAAGAAAGAACCTGGCTTATATTTTGTAAGACTTAAAAAACAAAATTGATAATGTTTTGAGGAAAGAGAGAAGGCAAACGATATCATGATCGAATTTGTTTCTACACGGAAAAAAAAAGATATAGTTCACATAACTAAAAATATTAGTTGTGAGCAATGTAGAAACATCATCCTAGTTATCTATATGTGTTAGGAATGTGTATAGTTGATACGATTTATTTATTTTTATGTATCAACAACATCAATAGTTAGGTTCTAGTTGTGACAACCAAAATTTGATTGGGGGATTATTTACTATGGATAAGTTATACATATATCCATATAGTTGCGTCAATCGTGACATTATAAAGCATGATATATAATAATAAGAATTAAATTATTAATAAGAATTAATTTCTTGTTACATCATGCTATAAATTAAGTTGCAATTTCAAAAAGCAAAAGCGACTCATCACGCTTACAAAAATATGTATATATGAATTGCCATCATCATTGCTGCATAACCTAACTATTGTACTATGGTTCAAGTAACCACATAAATATGTTGTTCCATATTTTACTATGGAATTTAATCTGATTAGCATCACCAGCTTTCTATGTAGACTAACCATACTGTTTTTTCCGTGCTAGCAATTAAAGTTGGTTATCACACAGATGAATTAATTAGAGTAATTAACATATTCATACATTTCATCAAATTTTCTGATATAGGTCATGGGTCAGTAATCTATACATGGAAGAATCGTCTTCACGCTTTTAATTAAGCTTTCAACGTGAGACTCGTTTGTTGATCTTCGACCACCACGAAATCATTTGAGGTGAAAAAGGAAAGAAAAGATGAAAAGGAAAAGAGTAGAGGCTTAGAGATGACTCGATCTGCGCTGAGGTGCGAGATGTACGAGTGTTTGCAAAGTGCTCGTATCTACGAAAGAGGTGAGCTTGTAAAAGTAGCAGGCTACTCCTTGAGCTAACAATAAGCCTATTCTTCTTCATCATCGTCGTCTACAAGATCTTTAAAGAGTACCGACCCATTTAAAGAAGCTTTTCAAGTGAAAAAAGCGATCAAGACCTAAAAGTATGCAAGCTACTTTATCTTCGAAATTGAAATATTTCAAGATTTTTACCTTCGTTTTTTTTATGTAGAAAAGCACGTTTTTTGTAATAGTAATACCAAGTAATTGTTTAACAAGCTACACTTAAGTACTATCTAATATTCATTTCCTTAAAAGAATTGAGATTCTTTCTTTATCACGCTAGAGCTGCATTCTAAAATTTCACAACGGTCTCGAGTATTAATAAACCACAGTATATTTGAGCGAGACGTCCGCGGCGATGAAGGAATCAGCAGTTTTCCTATAGCCCGGGGAAATTGGAAAGCAAGTTTGGAGGAAACGAGGCTGAGCCATGCAAGAGTGATGCGAGATTTTCCATCGTGAGTTAGAAACGAGAAGACGTATCCTTTTTGATGAAAAGTAGTTACTTACGGTTCATTGTGAAATATATATTAATTTATTGCGAAAGAACTTTTACACTTTATAAAATATATATATATTCATCCTATTCACATTTCTTAATCATATTCTGCCGACATACTTTTCAAATTGGATACAAAAATTATATTCATGTTTATATCAAAAACATAATAATGATTTTATGATGCGAAACACTCAGTGTTTCGACCCAGACTGGCCACATAGGAACATTCCGCGCAAAGGCCACTTGAGGCAAGAACTTTAAAGATTTGCCTCGGTTGCAAGCAATGACAAGAAAGTATAACCTTAAGTGAGTGTGTAAAGACAAAGCGTCTAACCATATCGTCAGTTCCCTCAGGATAACGTTCCTTTCGCGCGCGCATTCCCGTGTGAGCTGCAGCAGTCCAGTTGTGAACACTTTGCGAGATCCTGCGGGCATGTATAGATTAGCCCTTTCACTACTCATATATCAATAGTATCACGTATATATATGCTGTATATCGGTTTACAATAGCTGTTGCGGATTTCGTATTGGTTTCGTTAATAGTTCAATAGTTAAGTGGGTCCAAGCATTTAAACGCAATTAATAGTTCTTGAACATTAATTATTACAATTACTCCCTTACGTCAAGATTTAATTCTGATAAAACAAAATTTATATCTAAAATTGAATTACAATTTATATACTTGTAGTCGTAAGATTCAATTTTAATCTTAATAATAAAAAGTATTGTAATCATTTAAAGATAATAAAAAAAATTGTGATCATATAAAAAAATAGATCAATCAAACAGATCCTGATTCAAAGATCTTCAATGTCGAGAGCCGAAGTAAAAGTGGGTGACCGTAATATCGAGGTAAAGTGGAAGACATCACGTGGAAAGATCCAAAGCAGAGGAGAGAAGAGGAGAGGAGATATGACGCGACTTGTTGGCCTTAAGATGAGGAGTACCCGTCGCGGCAAGTGCGACACGTTTCACCCTAAATCCTCTTTCCTCGAGGCGGAACCCCGATAAATCCGTATTTGTTTGCTCCAGTCGGACGCTGGTATCGCATCCGACGAAATTGCATCGAGATGAATTCCAGGCAGCTCTCAGTAAAAAGGACATCAGCCATAATTGAAGGAAGTACAGTAGATGAGGTAGATACACGATATTGTTCTATAAATATAAGACAGATACTCAAGATTTAGTCGATATATTTTTCTATAAGAAGAAACTCCAAATATAATTTCGATAGAATACTTATAATCGAATAGTAAGAAAAAAGTAAGATTTGACCCATATATGCTCTCTAAAACTTTTAGATTGAAATCTTACTCTTAAAGATTGAAAATTGAGCCACTCTTTTTTAAGGCTGGCTCAATTTTCACTCTTTAGAATGGAATTCCACTCCGAAGAATTTAGAGAGTGTATTTAAGGAATAAGATGATACTATAAGAATAAGATAAAACTTAAATAAATACTCCAGACTTTTATCAACGATATTTTTTTCAGCGATATTTTTAGGCCGAAGGCAGTACAAAGTACACGAAGACCCTATTATAGATCTATCCTGACCGAACGTATATTCTGGCAGGCGGTCTCCATAGGGAGGAATAGTGTTCGGGGATTATCCCTACGGTCACGTGACCAGTCGGGCTCTTTCTCCCGCTCAGTCTGCCGTTTGTTATGTTCGGTCGACCGTAACTTGCAAGATTTCTGTCCCTGGCACAAGTCTCTCTTTTTCACACACCTCCTTCTCTCATTTCCTCTCTTCCCTCCTTTTCTTTTTAGTCATCTCTATGAATAACTCTATCGATAACTCTATGATAAAAAATTACAAGCCAGATATTTAATAAAAATAACTAATATGAAGCTTGAGTAAATATGCCAACTTTTTCTATTAGCTTCAGTAGAATTCTTTGAACGTATGTAAATTTATATTTTATTTAATCGTATAAATTTACTTAAATCTTTCGTTTCGTTTCATCATTCTTTTTCAAGAGGCTTTCTTCTAAATCAAATTTAACTTTCATTGAAATGTTCCTGGATGATTGATAAACGAGATCGTAATTATATTTAGTAAGTATAGTATTTTCTCAAAAAATATACATATACTTGTATATTTATGTAAAATAAAATTTTATGTACATATATGTACGCATACACACATACACACTTTATTAGCATTAAATTAAAAACTTTTTCTAAACAGATTCGTCTATTTAGCTATTCACCCATCTATACCGTAAAGATCAGCCTCAACTGGTCGTAATGTACAAAGACCTCGACGACGCGCTTGTTGAGTTCATTAAATCGCGCCGGTGACTTCGACAGCCTGATTATGCGCCTAACAGCGTCGTCGTACTCAAGGGACGCTTGCGAGTGCTTGTACCGTGACGTTCAAACGGTTGATCCACCGTTCTCTCACCGACAACATGTACAGAGTGTCTGAGAATCAATTCTATTCTTGACATCCTTCAAGGTTCTTGAATAAAATAAAATTAAATTTCCCTCAATAAAATTGTAGCTAATTGATAATTCAAAATTTTATCGAACATATAAAAGTAAGGCTTGAGATTAATAAAAGAATAAGTTAAAAAATAATTTTCTCTACTCTTTCAGAAATATTTGATTTTTATCATAATATTTATCATTCTATTAAAGTAAAATTCGTTTGACGTTATACTTGTATACATCGAATATGCAATTGTGTTGACCGTTAATAGATCCTTGCAGGACATTCCCAGCATGTTGCGGAATAGAGATTAGATCCTCTGATGCGCGACGTCGACGAATAATTCTGGCACCATCCGACATTGCCTGACGTTACGTGCACTTCAGGACCAATTCTCGCGCAGGCATGCAAATTACTAGCGAGTCCAGCCGAAACGACCGGGATTCCCAAGAGCGTGACTGGACGTTACGAAAATGGCGCCGTCGGCAACAATTTTTGGATACGAAGCGACGCGGCACAACAGAAGAACAAATGATGAAAAACGATGAAGGTAGCAGGATTGAAACTGGATTTCGACTTTCAAACGATAGAAGAGAAATCGCGAGACCACTGTTAGACGGAATTCACTAATTATCTAACGAAGTAAAAATCACTGGGACAGAGATAAACGTCGAAGTAATTAAATCTTGACGGGAAAAACAATTGACTCGAAAAGAAAAACACCTTGTTTATTTCGCTTGTATTTCACTTTCCTCTAGATAACATCCCATCTTCAACGCGAATACAAGTAGTCACTGAAGATTCCCGTAGGACGTTCGGAGATTTATCGAGGGAATCGGAACAAGCGCGATCAGAGACGGACAGTTGTTTATCGCGTCTTCGATCCAGCCCTTGAAAAATGTAAGGGACAGAACTCTCATTGACTTTACGATGCGGAGTCCTCTGAATCTACTCTCGGTGATAGGAGCTTCGTCTCGTTCTTGGCCCTCTCTTGCGGCGTAAGGAGAAAAGACGAAGTAGTCAGTGAACATCGACCGGAAGGAAGCAGGAGCGCCGATTCGATACGTTCGCTCGTGTCGGAGCACTTTCTTAAATTAGTTACAAGGCAACTCTCTTTTTTCCCTCTTCTTTACGCCTCTCTCTCTCTCTCTCTCTCTCTCTCTCTCTCTCTCTCTTTCATCTTTCTTTCTCTCTCGTGCTTCGAGTCGTTCCCAGAAGGCATCCATTGTGGCTTCCGTCCCGGTGAATAGTGGCCTCGTTCAATTACTTTTTAATCTCCCGCTACATCGTCCTAGTCCGATATCTTCCCTCGATTATACAGTTTCTTTGCAAGAGTTACACAGGGTGTTCCGAAAATACGGGAATCGGTAATAGAACTTCACTTTCGGCGAATTCGAAATGGAATCTGTCTTTAAGCTTAATCGGTACAGTAATTAGAGTCCCTCCAATAACTTTCAAGAAATCATTCAATTTTTTACGAATTAGAAATATTATATTCATCGTGGAACATATAAAAGTCAAGCAATTAAATCTCTTTATAACTGTGAGATAAAAACAAACGGAATTAATCAGTATTAATTATCCATATCGCAAAGTAAGCTGATTCTATAAATATTTGTTAAAGTGGGAGAAATTAATTGACTTCATTTGAATTTTCCCCGACTTCTTTTTCAATGAATTATTTTATGCCAATTTCTGATCACCGTTCGTCCCAATTTCGTCCCAATTTCAGTCGTATTATTTGCCGCACTTTCTATCACGGCGGATTATAACTTCCTTTGATTACGCCTGGCTCCCTAGCGAATGGATCTCGTGAGAATCACGTGGATCTTCACGAGAGAATACGTTGTCCAATTAAAAGTTTTTATTTATTTAGCACCTGCATCTCAGTGAAATATCGAGGATATAAATGCATTGAGGCTCGATAAGGGACTTATCAAGTCACTTGAAAGAATATGAATAGTTGACTTGCGAGTAATTTCTTGTAATTTTCGCATTACTATATATCGATATTGAGTACTCACTCATAATTCTAGAAAAAGTTTCTTTCAATCAAAAGTAAATTTAGACATAGGTTTACTTAAATAAATTAATATTTAAATTTAACATT
Source organism: Acromyrmex echinatior (assembly GCF_024713525.1). Lineage (NCBI taxonomy): Eukaryota > Metazoa > Arthropoda > Insecta > Hymenoptera > Formicidae > Acromyrmex > Acromyrmex echinatior. The sequence goes on from NC_141869.1 coordinate 434,533, forward strand.
TTTTAAACAATATGTTTAAAACGATCGTCTTTTAGTAGTAACAATAACATTTATAATATTAAGAATAAATGAAATTAACAAAAATTAAAAAATTCAGATTACAAAATAAAAGACAAAGTTTGGAAAATTTGAATGGAAAGTTAAACATATAAATAAAAAATAGGTATATAAAATAAAAATTACATAATTCTAAAATAGAATAAAAATTATGAAAATTATTATACTTAATCTAAGTGCACACGTGGCCATTTAAGGTCACAAAAGATTAATGCGATTAATGAATTATGGTTTCACGTACAATTACCAGTGAAACTGAATTTTGTGGACAGGATCGTGGTGAGTGCGAAGAGTAGATCGTCCCTTACATTTCTCACAAGTCTGGATAGAAACGGTAATAAATAACTGTCTGTCTTTGATCGCTCGCCGACGTGTATCACTTGTCTCGACCGGTCCCCAAACGACTTTCTTGACATTTATACATTGAACGCGAAAAAAGTTTCGTAATACGAATCGCTTTATGTATCGACAATTTGTACTCGTCGTCGAAAGAACACTCCTCGAAGAACTCCCTCGCAGAAACGCGCGATGGTATCCCATTCTGTGAAATTCGATAGAAGATATTATGCAGGACCCTCCATAGATGATAGTCCAGCGAACAGATAGAGTACGGTTTTCTCCGACATTGTTGAACGTCCCGTCGATCGTATCGTGCGAAAGATATGAATTTTTATCAGACTTGTGCAAATTTTTCATCAGTAAAGTTATCGAAGCAACAGTGATTTTTCTATTTATATATAATATATATATTTAACATTGCATCTTATTATATACTTTTCTTTAACACTGTTGAATACATAAACAAGCCGTACATTTTATTAAAAACCCGCAAGAGAAATTAAATTCATAACAAACTATTGACTTTATGATTGTAGCTCGTAAATAGTCAATAACGTTCATAAACTGCGAGAAGCAATTGCGGCAAAGTGATCTCCTTCTTCTCGGAAGAAAATTTCTTCCGGCATAAAATCGTATTCCGCAATTCCCCACATGACTCGTCCATTTCTGCTAGATCCGTTTCTGAGCCAGGAAAGCGAATGAAAACAGTTTCTAACACACACAGTGTTCACCAATTGCTCGCGGACAGATCACGTTCCAGAAAACTGTATCTCGAAATTGCAAAAATGTTTTGGTTTTCTATTTAGCATATATGTGCAAACGCGTCTAAAATTTGCAAACATATTCTTTGAATGTGTAACCGTCGTAAGAAGAAACACGAAGAATGAGATACACGACAGAGAGAGAGAGAGAGAGAGAGAGAGAAAAGTAAAGCGAGAGTGAAAGAGATTTTATTATATTCCAGACCAATATTCCACTCCTCTTAAGAGGCACACTAAAATATTTATGCATATATATTATTATATTACATATATATATATATATATATATATGTATATATGCAGCATAGAATTTATATACATATATAGTAATCTGTGTCTACAATTAGATAATAATTACGTGGGCGATCTGATAAGTCCGTGCAAAGTCTAAAACATGGCACCAGTACACATAGAGATTTTTAGTATCCGGGTAATTTTTAGTATCACTCTTAGAGAATCACACATTAAATTTCAAGATAGATCCACTACTCTGTGTTTGGCGTTCATTTGAATCGATCAACTACTGTGATTTGCGAAAAATGAATAATAAGAAAGAATTTCATTTAACGTAACTGCAAAATTGTTCAATTTCCTCTACGAAATCCAAATTTGGAGAATAGGGGATGTGAAAGAGCTTCGTAACATAAATCGAACAATTTTGTGGTAACGCTAAACGAAATTCTTTGATTCATTTTTCACAAATCACTCGATTCAAATGAACGCCAAACACAGAATAGTAGATCTGTATTACTGAAATTTGATGTGTAATCCTCCAAGAGTTGCCGGATATTAAAAATAATTTCGATACGTACTAGTGGTGCCATATTTTAGACTTTGCATGGACTTATCAGAGACCGTATAATACGCGTAAGTAGATCACATAAAAGTAGATAAATTATAAGCCTCGAGAGATAAATTTGTATAAGTAGATGATTTCGCGATTCAAAAACTTCTCTGTCAACATTCAATCGAGTCTCGCTGCAATGCCCTTATTGAGGTGTATGATTCGGAAAATTTTCGTCGCTGGAAATTTAACGAGGAAATTTAGTCTACTGTTCGAATCTCTCATAGAAATGAAAGAAGGTGAGTAGACGATTGTTTCCTGGAATCGTTTCTAGTAAGCGTCTAAAAGTGGATTTCAAATGGTGACCTCGAAGCCAAGTTCGTTGAGGCGTTATCAGGATGATCCACTTATGACTTATCATTCCCTTTGCATTCTCTGTAACTCATTTGGCGCTTCTGGCCAATCATGTATATATATTCGCATATCTAATTACGTTTCCGACCGAAGTCAATCTGAGAGAAGGCCAATCCTTCCACTGCAAGGAACACGAAATGTTTTCAAAATTCTTTGAAAACGTCTCTACACAGAGACGTATAAAATGATAAAAGTCTCACTTTCTACAGGAAAATAGATCATGGTGTTTTCATTCTAAACTATTCATGTTGAGATATCTAACGAGAATGATAAACGGAACAAAAACTTGGAAACGAACCGAACGCGGATTAGATAACTCCTCGAAAGTATGTGGCGTCCGACAAGAAGCATAAACCAGGAGAAGGCACAGCCGATATCGCGCTCTCACTGCAAGGAAACGACAGGAGGGAAGGCCGATAACGACATCTCCCAAAAGGCTGCGGCTAGATAGGAAAAGAAGAAGCCTTGGAGGACTCGCGAAGTAAGAAATAGGCGAAAGGGGCGAAAGGGGCGAAAGAAGGCGAGAAGGATTCCATCTGAAAACTTTCTTTACAGGTTTCGTCGACTCGTAAAATTCAACGCGAATCAACTGCGACTTTGCGAAATGGACGCGAACAGAGTCGTTACGATAAAAAACGATGGTAGTTGGAGAGAAGATTACATTGTCCATTCGTATCAGATGTTCAGAAAACAAAATATTCTGAGAAAGACGATCAATTATATTACAGACAGGGGAAAAAAATTTGAACCGCAAATAGTTCAGAATCGTAAAGTTTTTCATTCGCGTTGTTGAATTCAACTTAACTGGGGACTCGACTAAACTCATAAAGCAGCATTCCATAAACGATCGGTATGCAGGATGGGTATAATTTTGAAGTAAACGGCACGTTCACCGTGAGCACATACTCACGGGATTAAGTGGCGCATTCAGTGCGAAAACTTGCTTCGTTGCCCTGGAAAAATCTTTCGCTGAGCGAAGCCGAAGCTAAGGACGGCGTTCGTAATTGAGTCCCACGAGGAGCTCCGCCCCGTGTCGCATAAGAGCGAAGCACTTCCACGTGCAATATACTCGCGTTCTAATTTCCCGCTCGCGACGTTACCTAAAATCAGTCGGTGGCATTTACGTCGAATCGGGAGATAAAAAGAAGAAAAGGGATTGAGGGAGGCGATTCCCTGACGGTAGAGGGAAACTTTGCATGCAAAGGACCGCAAGGAGCGCACCCTGTTTAATTTCCTGTTTATAATTCGCGACATCGAAATCGCTTAATATACTCGCGATGAGATCGAAGCAGATCATTTCTCCGACAAACTGGAACAAATTTCTGGAAACAGAGAATGAAAAAATCCTATTGAGAGGAGAATATTTTACCATTTTCAGCTTTCTCGTTTAGTTATTATAAATAACTAAACGTTTTCACAAATTATGTCGCTAATTTTACACACAATTAACGCATAATTAAAAAAATCTTTTTGAGGCTTATATAATTTCATTAAAATTTTGCACGTACTTTATATTCCAGTGATATTGATATTCAGATTGCAGTTCATTTCATTACTAAAATTTACTCGGAACATTAAAGGGCGTAACCGGCGGCGCTTTGATAATGTAATAATGACAGCAATATCATCACACTGTAAAGTTTCGAACGCGTTCACTATTTATTCAATCGTTTCGAAATTCGCTTGACTCGTTCCTGTGACGCATCCGGTGATCATTGGAGCGATCCGGGACGGTTCGAAACGACTCGATTCGCCGGCGAACGAATATCGATACAAGATTTCCGTCTCGGAGTTTTACGGCATTTGAACCCTTTCGCTACGAGCTATTTAACCTTTCAACTTCTTTACGGACATTAAACCTCTGCTAACCGACTTCCGGCGTGTTGACCGACCGGAAGCAAACTAGTGTTTCTATCACAAGCAATCGTAATAGAATTGTTCGAGCTTCTCATTGAAGACAAAAAGTTGATGCGATTATTGGATACTTGAAAACTATTAATCGATTCTTTTTCTTTCCAATATTATTGTCAAATAATAAGTGAAACGACATATTCTGTCTCTTGAATTTTCTTGCGCCATGAAAATGCAAGTATAGTTCCAATTATATAGACAATCTTTCTCTGTAGATAAATCATTGAATTTGCAAACAGTCTTCTTGTTATTATATTATATATCTGTTAACAATCTCTAATTAAATAAAATTTTTAGCCTAATTTTACAGTGCGTTAATCTTTAGTATAGACTGAAAAAAATTTACTAAACTTTAATAAATATTTGTTTCAATACTAACGAAATATTTACTAAATATAAACATATATTTTTATTTAATTTAAACGTATTATAATTTTTTTATTTTGAATAAATATTTATTTACTATAGATATTTCGTTAATATTATTGAAACAAATATTTATCAAATTTTTCATATCAAATAATCATCAAATTTTTTTTTCAGTGTACAGATGAGTCGTTCATGTTTTACGCATTTTTTTTTATTTAAAATATTAAGAGCACCTAATTAAATAATAATCTCTATTCTCTCCATTTTTTAAATATATAACACATAACCTCACAAATACTTTCTAAAGATGTTAAAGTATATGTAAAAATCACTTAATCATTTTTGTAAAAGTTATAAAAATTAATCCATATGAAAAAAAAAATGATTTGCTGAGACATCTAAAAATTTAGCTAGATACAGATCTAGAAATAATTTTGTTGTAGATCAACAAAATAATTACGTAAGAATCTCAAGCATGATAAGCAAAATGCTGCAAAAAGTTTTGACATTTTAGCTACTACTTTGAGCATATTACATAATTATTTCGATGGCCCATCAAAATTATTTTTAAATCTGCATCTAGCTAAATTTTTAGATTATTTTTTTCATGCAGACACGAGCGATCTATCGTGTGTAGTAGAAAACCGGAAAATCATCGTATACACGAAGGGTTAATCCTTTGTAGAGCACATAGACCCCATCAGAATATAGTTCATTAAATGCACACGGAGAAGATTAAATAAATAAACAATTTTTATACAGCCCATTTACGTTATAACTTTAGTTCTGTGTGATTCTCGTTTATGGTACTTTTATAACACCCGTATTAAAAATCGCAACTTTACAATTTCCACAATCTCGCAGTTACTATTAAGACGATCAAACGCTTTACGTTCCGGATGGGTTGAAAGCTCATTTAGTTTTCGACTATTCGATACAATGAACTCGGCCTCCAACAGAGGTTTAATATCCGTAAAGAGAGATAGGGTGGTTAAATAGCTCATAGCGATAGGCGACGAACGAGGGAGGCCGTCGGGGTTGCACCATAAAACTCGGCCGGCGTTTCCACATCGCTGAGAAATTATTACGAAAGATTTCCAGTCGTCACGCCACGTGGTCAAATTTCTTGCGAGTCGCCATTTTGTTGCTCACATTAGCGCGATTTTATGTGCCGTAATGCCATTAATAAGATTTATTACAGGTTTTTAAAGGCACATTCATCTCAAAATTAGGCAACAATTAAATTACAGAAATTCGTAATTTCAAAAAACTTGTATCGCTCACGTTTATTATGCTAAAAATTTTCAAAGTTTAATGCAGAATTTATAATACATTAGCGCGATTCATATTATAACGTCCATTTGCCTAATCATAAATCTATGAAATTTTTCCATAAGCGCGGCATCGCGTCGCCCAAAATGTTGGACATGCAGAGATATAAATTCATAATTTTATGTTAACGCAGAGCAATTTAATGCGAGTTCGAACGGTTATTGTAATTTCATTTGTTTACAAATTTGCATGTTGCCTTTATCATGCGTGTGAGAGACCTGTACTCTGCAGAATAATAGATGAATATTGAAGGAGAGTGTAACAATGCGTATTCCGCGTATCGATTATGTATATAGTAAGCAATAATAAATTTTTTTAATACTGCTAACTTATTAATTATTTTCAGAACTTTAATTATTTCTAATACACAAGTGCAATGTTATTATTATTACGTTCCTTGTTCAAACTATGTATAGACTTTATATAAAATTAGATTACACACTTACACTTACATACTTTGATTTTCGCAAATTATCTTTTCTTCTCAACTTTCTTCTCGTAACTTCTTTTTTAATTGGCTAAAGCCAAATAAACTATAACAAGAATCATTAAATATTGCAAAATTTACGATGGTTTTCCTGCTATCGATCCAATTATTTCACAGAATAGTTGTGCTTTTTTTGCGCAACTCGTCCTGTTCGTCATTTGTCAGAATATTATAACGTAGCCTGCTCGAACAACTCCAGCTGGTATCGGATCTTACGAGGACTGGAGTCTCCAAGAAAGTTTCTTCAAATACGCGCGAATCTCTGAAGAGAGAGAAAGAGAAAGAGAGAGGGAAGGAGAGATCAAGACTTTGGCGATGTAACGACCAAAAATTGTCCAATTATTTTCACGGTACGCGAAGAGGAGTTTCGCGTCGCACACAACCATCGGAGACGAAGACGATTCAGTCTGCCGTGAAGAGCGTCGAAGTGAAAGATTATCGACTGCGCGAGTTTCGTGACATTTCTTCCCGAGTGAGTTACGTCGTCGTTCCACAGCCGTGAATTCTATTTCTTTACGTAAAATTTTACGTAAAATTTTTCCGATGAAATAACGAAACAATAAGATATGCATCTCTCGGAATATATAAACTTATTGAATGCACGTAATTTTGTAGAATCATAAACAATAAATATTTCTAACATAAGAAAATAAGAAAAATTAAATATTCGATTTAATTAAATAAATACTTTTGTTAAGATATTGCACAAAATTTCAATAATTTCCGAGGCGCATCGAAACGAAAAAACATTGATTATATACGGAATTTTAACATATTGGAGTCTTGTGACATTTTCTTACCAACGTCTTCACGATCCACAGTTGTGGATTTCATTTCCACATCGTGAATTTTATTTCTGTTGAATTTTATTGCTATTATAAATTTTATTTTCATGAAAATATTTTCTTGGAATTGTGGGAAATGCAACACAACGCGTACGTATGCACACACGACAAGATGTGTGTATGTATAGGCTGAAAATATATTTAAAAGCATGCTGCACAATAAATGCTTTCATTGCAAATGCGAAAACAGTTATAATGGATTATATTCGCTATAAAATATTTGTTATGATTTAGCTTATCAGTTGTGATTAAACTTTCAGTTGCATTAGCAGATGCGTGTGTAATATACACGGTAACATCTCTTTCAATACATTTAAGCATGATACTCCATTCGATATATATATATATATATATATATATATATATATATATATTCATAATTAAAACTCTACCGCGACATTAATAAAACGTCGGATTCATCTCGCGAGAGAATTACGAAGTGGGTTCGTCTCATCGATTAGTGTCGAAGCAACAAATAATTGCATCGCGTGTAATACGAGGTGTGTCATTCTGGATTTCAATAATTTCTCATTATCTCACTTTCGAAATTGTTTTTCTCCGTTTCCATGCAATAAAGTGTTAGTTATATCGCTTACCAATTTCTTTTTTTATGATAAATAAATCTCACTTAAATAGGAGAGATACATAGTAATATTATCATATTGTCTTATAAAAAATGAGCATCTTTTTCCTGTATATATGAAATTTTCAAAAATGCCTCATTTTTCGAAATATTCTATCTGTTATTTTCTCGAATAAAAATTTTAATAATTCTTCTATAATTAAATCTAATATTTTCACATTTATAACGAAACACTTCAAGATATTTTATTGGAATTAACTTGATAATTTATTATTAAAGTAGAGAAGTATATATTTCTCCTATAAAGAATTTGATTTCAAATTGATAAATAGAATATCTTCAAATGTTTTTCATTATGAAAATATTAGTATTAAATAGTATTTTGTTACATAAAAGCTAAAATGTAAATAAATTTGTAAATGCAATTAGACCCAATTATAACATCACTATTTTTATATAAAGAGTTATTTATGAGCAAATCATGTATATATACATATGCATATACATATACATACTCGTATATATATATATATATTTTTTTTAATATATATCTTAAAAATATCTTGAAAAGGATGTATTTCCGGAAATCTTTTGTCAAAAGAAAAACATGTTTGATCCTTTTACTCTTCAGGAAATACTGTAATATCAATACGTAGGTACCCTATCTATATAAAACAGTATGTATTAAACTTACCTGCGATCTATAGATAGAAGTAAAGAGGAAAACTTCTTATCTTCTTGTCTTAAGTTTTCTCAGAGATCTTCGCAAGGCGAAGCCGGATATAAGCTACCTTATAGTTTTTCTTTGTAATGTCTACAGTCAAAAGTCCTCTTTCGTTGGCGTGTAACCAGAAAAGTCTGATGTCCTTAAATGGCAATGGGTTAGATGGAAATCATGAAATCATAGAACGTGAAGTTGAACAGCAAAAATATCTCGAATTATGCGCGTGTTTTCGAGTCGCGTCCGTTTCGTAAATCTTTTTATTTTGCCACACTTCTCCTAGACGATTTCCTCTGCAAGTATACAAGCTGCGAGCTGTGCTGCAATCTTTTCACGACCAGTTAAACGTGTTTGTTACAAGATTATTTTGCTGTTTATAACCGAGTATCATTATATTACAATCAGGATTATATATAAAAATAATATAAATAGATACAAATGGCCAAATTTATTTTTGCAATAAATGTGATAAATTTTGAAAAAAATGTGATACTGTGATATAAAGAAAAGATAAATTAAAAATAGTTTACAAAGTAAAGGTTATGGATAGAAAGTTGAAGAATTTTAACATATATGATTGTTATGTATAATCTACATCTTTCTCGTATGATAATTTTGATGATGATTTGAAAATTCTCAAATTTTTTGTAATATCAATAAATCATCTTTAAGAAAAAAAAAAACAAAATATTTGCAATAAGAAATATTGAAATTATACAGAAATTATACTTTCCGTAATCATACTTTTGTATCATTATAATATTTGATGACCAAGATTATTTACAAAGGAACGCTTGTATACATAATTCTTCCATGAAACAATAGCAGAAACTGGAATACGGAAGAACGTATGTAAACGCTCGCGAAAAAAAAGAACAACACTTTTAATACAAAAGCTATTTTTATTCCTTTAATCTCATATCAGTCGTGAAAAATCCTTCGCTACATCCAAAGTACATACGACATGTGCAGAATCGAATACATTACGTTATACACGGTAATACAAATCGTATTGCTCAATCGTTCGGAACATCATGTGTACCTGAAACTGTGCGCGTGTGTGTATATGTGTATGTGAGTGTGTATATGTGTTTTTGTATATGTGTAAGTACGTAAATGAGTGTATATGTGCGCCTGTCCATATATGCAAGATTGTGCTGCGAGCGTCGAAGAATCGTAACTCTTCGCGGGAGTTTTATGGTCGAGAAAAGGAGGATGGTTTACGTGGAAAGAGGGAAGTGGAATGGCAGGATGGGTGGATTCGAAAGAGATCGATTCGAATGTGGCTTTAGCCCTCATTTTCTCGTGTATATTTAATGTTATTTTCTCTCTCTGTCTCTCTCTCTCTCTCTCTGTCTTTCTCATCTTTCGCTATCTTCCCGTCACATACACTTTCTCTCGATCTCATAACATAAAATATCATGATCTCCACGTTTATAAAATATTTTCCTTTTAAAATACGTTATAAAAAGAATAAATAAACAAAATCAGTTGATTGTTTGCTATCTCTGTTTCATTAATGAATAGCATTTAATCTTTTAAAACAGATATTGCCAAGCATAACGAGATTTAAATATGAAATATTAAAATATCTAAATCGAATAAATATAAATACAGTAATTTCTAATAGATGCATTTTCTATTTAAGCAAGAAATCCTATCGTCCGACGTCACTGCCCTTAACTTCTAACTGACATGCATATCCGATGGATGGAGTTACGATGAGTTTCGCCGAGCGGCTGATTAATGCATCGACGTGTGATTACATTTACTGGAAAGCATCGTAGCAGCACGTTGTGAATGCGAGGGAAGTTAATAGGACGGGTTGCCTTCCTCGTGAGATTTTCCCTGGCACGAATGTTTCACTGCGTGAGAGTCGGTGAGAGGAAAGCCGATTAATATTCACGACCGATCTCGGGACGCTAAGCCTTTATACGATGAAATTCCGCGCGTATGATTTCCTTGCGAAATTTAATTCGACCGATTTATCAGAGCGGAATTTTGTTCCTGTAGCTTTCCATCTGAAAATATTAAAAATCGCGAAAGTCATTGAAACAATCAAGAATTGTCTGTACGAAAAGATAACTCCGTTCGTATAATTTTCTCTTATGAAATACATTTCGAAAAATGTATCTCATGTCTCTTTGGATTCTCGAGGAAAATCCGGAAAAGCTTTCCGACGCGTTTCTACAAAAAAAAGCAAGATCGTTACCGAGCAAGCTCGTGACCGCGGTTATAATTAGTGCGCGCAAGCGAAAAGAAATAAATAAGAAGTAAAAAGGGATCGATGGAAAAAGAGGAATGCATTTAACTCAGACAAACCGCAAACCAGCGAATGCAATATCGCCTGCGAGCAAGATCGTTAAACTTTGCTAGTGTTTTTCTTGTTCCTGCGTTTAACCGCTCGCTCGTCAATTCGACAAAAATAAATATACACGAAGAAGGAAGCGACAGATTGCGACGATAAATTTTTATCTACGAAAAAAAAAACGAATCTCTGAAAGCATGGCCGTCGAAGTAAAAACGAAAAAAAAATCAAACTTTCTAGATTTTCTAGTTTAGATTTTTTCGCGAAAAAGGAATTGTTTCGAATGTATTTGGACTTTTATTTTCCTTTCACCAGATTTTAATCGATGCATTTTAAATATGCATGAAGCACCTAGAGAGGTCTATGAAAAATTTTTACCTATGAAAATACAATCTTAAAAAAATCAGTTCTCTTTGAAAAGTATAAAATCATTCGTTACTAATCTTTTTAATGTATAAACTGAAATGATTCTTTTTAAAAGGTTCTTCTCTAGGAAGTACATTGCATTTCCTCGTGTAATTTAACTCGATTTAATGATGTTATTTATTTAACCGCAAGCGAGGTCGTTTAAAGAAATTCTTTAAGGAAATGGCGATTACATGAAAAGGTATGAGTTTTCTAATTATTTCATTTCCGAATACTTCTCAACGTTTAAGATGCAATATTTAAATAACTAAGCAACATTTCTCCTTCTCCTACTAAGTTTAAAATATAATATATAAAAATATTAAGAAATAAAAAAAAGATTTATGTAATAAAGATTTATATAATAATGTAAGAAAACATTTTTTTTAATTTCTTATTAGAGACTAACTATAATATTTAACAGATTCAAAATTGATTAAACATTTATAAAAATTCTAAATGCCACATTTTTGCTACGTTTTTATTCCGAAAACACAGCCTAATAGGCTACCCATTCACGGCAAATTAATTGAAATTCGCAAAATTGACCGCGCGGTTTGAAGTTATTCTCGTTGGCAAGCTCGTTTAAAAAGTTCTAATTAAATGAAACAACAAATATAGAACTCCTTTTACAGAATTTCGTCAGTGCGTAAAATTACGTTCACAACTCGATATAACTTGTATTTCGACTCTGAAAGTTGGCGACTCTGAAAACGTACAATCAAATTTAAACGTATTTCGGTTATTCGTGTTTCAAATTCTATAATTGTCCTTCTTCAAAATATATTAATTCTTATATATTCCTTTTTAAGAAAAGGATTTTACAGATTCTTAATGAATTATTTTAAAGAATTTTAATTTCAATCTGTTATTTAAATTATCCGTTTTATTAATTTACTTGTAAAAATGTTTTGTTAAATTTCAACATAATCCGAAACGTTAAATTTTAATTGACTAAAGTAAACAATTTTTTAATTTCCTGGCATACTAAGAATTTCTCTTCATTTCTTGTTTCAAACATTCTCGTTTGGCCTGAAATTTCTCAAAATGTAAATAAATTACTTGCCCCGGAACAAGATGAAATATTGTTATATACGAAACTCGAAGGCAAAGACAAATTTCGAGTTACCTCGACGGCGAAGCTTAAAGGACACAGGCAGGATTCTATATCCTTGCGAGTCGCCAGACTGGAAAGCAAACACTGTTCATCCGTGAATCGCGTCGTGATTACGGCAACGGAAAGGAAACCAGTTTCCTCGTCGCCGGTACTTCTGACGATGAAAGGACCCTCCAGGACTCGATGCTTTCTCGGGGCGCACATTCTTCTGTCACATCCGACGCCAGTTATGATAATTTATCATCAACTCATCAGTGTTTTCTGAATAATTGAAATTCGCAAACTTGAACAAATATTACACTTAGTTGTAGAAACAATGCCAATTGCACGATTTTCTCCTTATTATAAGTCTATCGATGTAGATCGATCGATGATTTAAGAGGGTGAAGCCAGCTCGAATCGCATCTCGCAAAGACACCTTTAAAAAATTAACTACTTTCACCAATCCTTTTGCTGTTTAGTGTTTTTCAATGTTCGCGCCATATAATATGTATATATCTATCCGTGTTGTGTGTCTGTATATATGTATATTTATATATACGTATATGTATATAGATATACGGGGCGTCCTAGAAGAGACGTATACCATTTCAAAGAGCTGGAAATAACTTGCAAAATTTTTTTTAATAAAATAAGTAATCTAACTATAATGAAGCAACGAAGTAAGAACTATTTAAATAAATCATAATTTTTAACATCTCAACGAATAAAATTCATGTCGGACTTCTTCTTAATTCTCAAGTTTCTTAAAGTCTTGATTTTTTTTTTAATATAATTTTTGCATTAAAAAATTTTCCAAATTAAATTCTTTTAGAAGTAAATGTGCTTTTGTAATTCCTCGCTCCACAATCCGATTCTGGTATACACCGTTTTCAGAACATCCTGTACGTTCAACGGTCTCTGTACATCAGGTCGAGTGCCATGATGGCGCTTCTAATCTCGCACAATTCGCCAGTCTTAAACACCAAGTTAACATTATTATCACTACAGCAGAATCGCTACAGTTGCATCTCCACTTTAAAACGCCAGGATCGAGAGGGTCCTCAATAGAAATAAAAATGATGTATTTATTCTAAAAAAGTATAAAACACACAGAGTGCTACTGGGGAGAGTGCAAAGATGGCTTGAGCAGATTTCCGAATCACGAGCATCCCGTATCACGTATCACGTGTGGGATATAACGCTGTGTAAATCATATCGGAGTAATCCAAGAGCCATTAAGAATATATCGAAGCGACCAGATCATATCAAGTATAACACGTTAAAAAAACAATAAATTATATATTTTTTGATGTAATAATATCAAATCTGCAACACAATTTTTTTCAAATTATGTTACAAGAGATAAAGCAAATAATATATAAAAATTCTCACAAATATCCATAATATTTATAATTAACAAGGACAGTCTCCTTTTATTATTATTTTACATCGTTCGTTCATTTCGTAGTTTATAACGGACTTTGTCGCGGGATCAACATGAACAATTAAATTTAATTAATTTCATATTTTTGTAGCGCGCGGATTCCGTCGGAGGAGCCCGGCTTTGAGCACCAATCACGTTCTTGTTCGCGATGCTGAAAGCGCGCCTTCGAGATCCATGAGGCGCGTTTCACTCGATCGAGTCCGCCAAACATTTATCTATCACTTTAAGGATCAGTCACGCCATCTTGGTTCCTTTTCAACGCGACCGAACGACGTTTCTCCTTGGATCGTGTCCAAAAGACGTCGTCGTATTTCACAAGCGCGACACGCCGTTTAAATAAATCCGGTCGCCATCTTGGTGTCCGAAAAAGCACTCTCCGCATTTAAACGCGATCCGCGTAAATTTTTCGGAGTCGATTTCCCTCGAATACGCGAATGCAAAAATCACCGCGTTCTAGCGAACATCTCTGCCATCCTTCCCGGCTCTGACAAAGACTGCGCACCACAGCGACATTCGAGACATGCCTTCTGATTAATCTATTACGTCTCCATCGCCAGGACGAGTCCTTTGTTCGTGCCGTCTCGGGTGGCCCTGTTCCGCCAATCACATCCTGGACCCTGTTATTCTCCGCGAATTAATCTGGTAGTATGACGAGGACAGATTTCCTTCTTGATATCTCGTTGTTCGCTTAGGTCTCTTTATGCTTGACGCGTGGAAGAAGATTATAAAAACTATTCACAAATTTTTATGCAAATATAAATGTCGTTATTTTATTTGCTGAATCAATATGTTGAGCGAAAAAATGAGGACAGATTTTGCCTCATAATTGTAATTTCATCAGAAACACATATGAAAATGTACACACAAAGTGAAAGTTTTTTGATGAACATTTCTATTCTCAAATAAATTTTTTTATACTTGAAACGGCTAAACTAATCTAAAGATATTCAAATATTTATGCAACGTATATAAATTCTCAAAATTAAATTGTTGTCGCAAGATAAAATCTTTTTTAGCAGAAATTGGATAATAAATAATAATTACATAGTTTAATATACTTTGAAGAAAATTTGTATGATATCATAAAAATTATCACTTCTATAAAAAAAATATTAATCGTGATATTTTCCGCAGAAAAAATCAATCACAATCCTATCCTTTTTTTTCAAGATAGACCCAGTAAATAAAAAATAAGAATAAACTCGAAAAAACAAATGATACATTAATTTTATTCACGATTTAGGAATTTTATTCAGATCCAGGATACTGGAACTTCCCGCACTTCTCAGATCCGACAATTAAACTCTTGTCCGGTTCGGATTCCTCATACATCCATAGCGTCCCCTACGTAGCCTTCATCAGGACTTTCCGGATGATTCGGAGGTTGCAGCTCCTCCGCTCTCGCGGCAGCTGCAGCCGCGGCCTCGCGAGCAGTTTTGCCGAGAAGAGACCGCGGTGATAATGGAGTGGTTTCGCCTCTATAAGCCGCAGGAGGTGATGGTATAAAGGGTACTTCTGGAAAAACAGCAACTGGCGATACTGGCGACTGAATGGGCAATTGTTGTTGAATCGGTTGCTCGACCGGTTGAATTGATAGTGGTGACTGTATTGTCTGTGATTGCGACTGTTGCTGCTGTTGTTGCTGTTGATGCTGATGCTGATGTTGATGCTGATGTTGATGCTGATGCACCGGATAAGGATAACCTTCGGCGGTGTACCTAGCATCGGTTCGCGGTAAAATGGGATCATACCCCGGTGATCTTGCGAGGAATTCCGCCTCGCGCGAATATCTGGCCGCCGGCGCAGCCGCCGAGCCTGGCTCCGTCATACGTTGTCGGAGTCTAGGCAAAGTGCTAGCAGTACTAAAGGTGATCTTGGGCAAGCCAAAATTGAGCGGATAGCCATCCTGATCCAAGTAATTCATCTGTGATAGCACCGGTGGCGGCCGCAGATCGGGCTGCAATGGATACCCCGAGTCGTACTCCAAGACCTGCCGATCAACACCGCCGGCACGCTGATGATGCCGTCCGTACAACTGACCATAGCCCACCTCGGAGTTCTCGGGTACTTCATTGATTAGATCAGGTTCGGTTAAATACTTGGCAACTGGACTCGCTACTGAATACGCATCTCGATCTAAGTGATTGTTCCTGGTGTGTTCCCGACGTTCCAAAGTAGCCGCACGGTTGATCTCACGTTCAGTGTACGAGACCATCTGCTGATGTTCAAGACCTCCGATCAGACTACCGTTACCTTTCCGACAGGAACTGCTGGTAGTATCCTTCGTGATTGGTAGCACCGACTTGCTCTGCGTCACCAACGCCTTCGAATTGCGCTTCCGATCGCGACGACGCTTCTTCGCACAGTATATCACGCTACCCACTAAACAGCTCAATGCCAGAAGGGTGCCTACCAATGCGCCAGCAACAATTGCGGCTACATAACCGGAACCGGGATTGTCAGAGGGTGGCTCTACGGTGGGTTTCTCGCGAAAGAGCACACGAAGAGAAAGATTTGCCACCGCAGAACCCGCGCTGTTTTCTGCGATACAGCTGTAGGTGCCCTCGTCGAGCGACTCGACCGAGTAAAGGAACAGCGTGCTGCTCATGTTGGTCCCGCCTCGTTGTCGAATGTACCTAAAATACATGTAGAGAAACACGTTTCGAAACGAAAGAAACATAGATAAAGTTTTGTTAAAGATCTATAATATACAGAGGTTGAAAATTCGCTTACCTTGGAAATGTAGAAATACTGCTAGCCATCGAATTATTTTCGTGTTGCAGCTCGCACGGTTCTCCGTTGAACCACCAAGTAACCTTAGCAGTCGGAATCGCATGAACATCGCATCTTAAAGTGATATTCCCGCCCTCGTAAATATCTAAATGATCTTGAAGATCGATACGCGGTAGACAGGCTAATTCGTTGATCTTAAGACTCTTGATTTGTTTGCCATGTAGTCTCGCCGGGGAATCGCAGATGGGTTCAGACTCTTGCGGCGCTGCTGGGGCTGATTCCTTCAACCAGGCCTGCATTATTCTCAGTCTACAGTCACACTGCCACGGATTATTGTGAAGAGTCAATCCTCTGAGATTTCCCCCCAGCGGCAGAGTATGATCTGGCACGTAGGTGAGTCGATTGCCGTCCAATCGAAGCCACTCTAGCGACTGGAGGCCCTCAAAAGCGTTCTGCTCGATAATTTCTATCACGCACTTACTGATCTCCAAATTAGTAAGATGCACCAAACGGAGAAACGCGCTTTGGCGAATTTCCCTGATTGGATTCCCATTCAATATAAGCCTCATTAAACTTGGATAGGACGCAAACGTATCCGTAGGCACCTGTTCGATCTGATTCTCAGATAGATCGAGCTCTACTAGGCCGACCAGACCGACGAATGCCTCAGAGGCAATCTGATTAATTCGAGATTTGCCCAGATAGAGCCGTTGAAGGTTGATCAAACCAAGGGCGCGAAAGCATTCTGCTGGTAGGTTGACCAGATGATTGCCTGACAGGTCGAGTACCTGCGTCTCCTCTCGAGCACCCTGCGGTAATCCTTTGAGATCACGGTTCGCACATTCAACCCATTCCTTCCCGCCTTTCCACTTGCACGCACACATGCTCGGGCAGTCCTCCGCCGCGTTTGTTCCCCAGGACAATAGCAGCAACATCGTGCTGAAGAGGGCAGCCCTCCAACGCCAGACCAGTACGATCAAGCACATGGTGCTCTCTCATCAGGCAACAAACCCTCCCGTTTTCTTCCTCGTCCTCTCGTGATCGAATCCCTCCGTTCCTATCGCATTTTTCGTTGACCCACCACCACCACGTGCGCTGGCCCTTCAGCGTTGCTGAAGAGAGACTGCGGTGCTTCGATCGAATCGATGCAGAGGTGAGTGCACGACTGCTTGCGAAATCATCAGCTCGCAAAATATCGAGAGGTGGATCTCTGCAACAATAACACGAACAAGCAGATAAATAACAATGCACTTTGGATGAAATAAATGGTTATAAGAATACGCGAGCTCGGATCTAAAATACTTTGCCGAAGACTCGAAAGTTCACAGACCAGTTCGCAGAATAATTTTACTAAATTAAAAATTAATTCACCGATAGATCCGAATGGTTAGATCTTAAAAGCACTCGTAAATGTAAGTTGTTTCAAGAAAGCCATTTTTGCGTGTAAAATTTTTATCAGCTTCATGTACCGACGACAATCGATTACGAGATTTTGCTCTCCCGAAGGTTTTTCCACGAACGAAAGAACTATTAGGAGTCTTCGGCTGGATCAGAGCTTCTTTCAAGAAAGTCTCGTGGAAAAACAGTCACCATCGCGGTATGGAAACTGCCGAATCCTCAGTAAGGTGATCCCCGAGGGTTTTCAGTTTTCAGCGTAGAGAGGGGAGAGGGGACGGGAGTGCACAGAGCGCAGGTTGAGAGCGGATAATAAATTCCATGAAGAGGGTGTATATCCCGGAGAGGAGGCAAGGATGTCGCGAGGAGAAACACTCCCCATATCAGGATATCGGAATATCGAACGCGTTCGTGCAGCGTGGCATGCAAACCTTCCATTCCTCTCGTGGCTTTATCCCGAAGATGCCCAGTGAGAGGAAACCTTTCTCCATCGAGGAATGCAAAGGGAAGAGGCCTGAAGGATATTGCCGATCTCGTACGTTTCGAATCCAATATCAACTGACCCTCGTCGTAGTCACCGCGTGAGTTGCAATTTTTTTCTATTGCGTCTTTAAAATCGCTGCCGAAAGCGGCATTGGAAAACGCAAACCGCGCAGATACTATCGACGCACTAGTCGACAGTTCTCGTAATATCACGTGTTGCATATAATTTGTACTATCGTATTGTACTATATAGAAGAAGTATTTCTATTCCTATTGTAATTTACTACATATTTAAGTTTAATTGCGACTACTGCACAAATATATGTATATAGATAAAATGTAAATCGAAAAGGTGAAAACCTAAGATACAAATTTCTTTGTAATTTATGCAGAATCGATTCAATGTAATATGTATTAGATCTGATGTACATATATGTATGTTCGTATACGCTGTATATGTTATATAATTATAAGATCACTGATTTTTTTTTGTAACTCTATAGAATTATCCTGTATATAAATTCAAATTACGATTATTTTGTCGGATCACGTTCTTTTCAATACGTGCTTGCAAATTACCGTCGAGCTACTTTCTGCCTCTATGCATACCTGATGCTGTGTAAACGCAAACTCGCATAAATGGCGAAACAACGCGCGCGGAAAAATGTGAGAAGACATAAAAAAATGATGGTGTGCGACACGGAAGATTCATTCTTTCGCGTTCATTCGCATTCGTTTCTTCGTTCCACTTTCTTGTGCTCGCCTTCGCGGTCTCGTTTAGTCGGCAAACGTTTTCATCGGGACGCGAAATGTCGAACCCAGAGGGTTGAAAATAGCCCCCGGTAAACCATCGGCGTTCGCTCTGGGCGCGCGAAAAAGGGCCCTTAAAGGCGCTCCTTTAAAATTGCACCGGCGTCTCGTGGCCGGCAGTAAATATCGAATGCGAAACGGAGAAATACGCTTCTTTTTCCATCGCTCGAAATGGAAATGAGAATGAAAAAGAACTGAAAATGAAAAAGTCGAGTATCGGGCGAAGGTTTGGGTAGATACGCATTTTAACTTTTCAACAGACGGTTTTCCTTCGGATGTGAAAAAAATTTAATATTTTATACCAATTTATTTTTATACGCAAAACTCATTAGTCTCTCGTATTAACTTCAATAAAAATATCATTCGTTTCTGAAAAAAAAAACATACTAATAAAAATGAATAATTTTAAATGAATAATTTTAACAGATTTTAAGAATAGATTAAATGACATCTACGATCATTAAAACCGTAATGATAATGTCTCAATTAAATGCAACAATCATGCCAAGGATTTTAGTAATTGTCACCACTATTCTGGCGAGAGGAAATATTCGCAAAATGCTCTCGAAGAAATGCTTTTCGCTGGCGAAATGGAAACGAGGCGAAAGAGACGAAAAGTTAAACAGCACTGAAAGCATCCATCCGAGATGGTAAATCGTCATTTTAAATCATTTTAAATATTATGTTATCAGCAGAGGAATAATCCGAATAATACATTTGTAACAATTGAAACGTACGCATTAACTTAAAAATCTTAAATTGAAATCTTGAAATGTTCTCTTATATTTGCGCACAATGGAAGTGATTATCAAAATAGCCCGTTCATCACTTTTTCTCAAACTTTTTCATAGGGGATAAACTTGAATTTTTTAACAATTTGAAATTGACACATAAAGTACATTAATTTTACAATACTAAAACTGTCTATATATTATAAATCATAACTAAATAATTAATACGCAAATAACCGCAGCAAATCAATTTTAACAACTATTATACGATTACACTGTGACATTTACAACTAATGAATAGTCGAGCGACTATCGATTATGGTAGGGTATCTCTCGGAGAACCGTCACGTCACGTGTGAAACACGGTGGGAATAATTTAATTGACATCGACCTCCGTTTAATTACCGAGAAACAAGGGGATTGCGCAAAGAGAACAGATAGTGAGAAAGATGAAGAGAGTGAAAAAAGATTGAACAAGAAAGGGAATGAGAAATAGGAAAAGAGAGAGAAAGAGAAAGAAATTACGAAATTGTTTTTGAATATTATTTGAACCTCATATGGAAGAATTAAAATCACGTATTACTTTTCAGACCGCATTCGATATTTTCGTCTTTAACTTAGGAACGCAGCAAAAAGCTACAAGGACAAGAATTTTCTTCAATCTTTACATCGATCATCTCCAACCAGTCGAGAACATTTAAGAGCGGATAGATATATTTAATTACTTGTTCAGAAGATGTGTTGAGAAATCAATTTATCGACTATTAATAACCAAGAAAACAATAAAAAGAGTAAAAATATTTATACGGATATCTCGATTGTATTTTATCCTTTCAAGTTACAAGAGCTATGCCGAGCCGCACTGTTTTTCTTTCATAAACGCTTTAGAACACAGAAATTGTAGAACTTAATCTAATAACATAATAAACTTAATATCAAGTGTTGTACGAGAAAATACAACGGCTGAAATAAAAATTGCGATATCTTGTGCGCGATTGTTCCTTAAAGTTCCTTGAGACCGAGACTCTTCCGTCTCCTCAAGCATGTTCGGAACCCCTTGGCCTTCTTATTTCCTGCCTCTTCAGGCGGGGTAAAGGCAAGCAGTCTTTGGTACCTTCATTCTCGACTTACAGCGTGACTTACAAAGGCTCGAGATCGAGTAGGCGAGTACAGCCCCTTCCCGACTCAACCTCGTGATCGTGAAAATAAGTTAACAGATAGGTAAATTTGTCGATACAATTGCTGGATATTGATCAAAAATACATAAGGAAAAATTGAGATAGAATAGAATATCCTCTCACAATTGTTCCGCAAATGTTATCGAGAAAGATTCGAAATTAAAGATAAGTATGTATATCATATTATAAATATTTTCAAAAATTAAAATTTATGTGTCTGTAGAAGTGGAGTCATCAAATTTTTAATTAATGTTACCTATTATAGTGTTTGTTCTACAACTGTATGTCTTAGCTATTAAATTTAAAACTGCTTTAACTGGAGTCTGATAAAGTACATATTCGCTGTTTGTTCTTTATTTATAACCAGAAGAGAAGTAATGTTGTTATTTATTTATAATCAGAAGAAGAGTAAGAGGTACCATGAGGATTATAACTTAGAAGTAAAACTTATGGCGAATTTACTGTTTCTCAAAGTTTATGTCATAAATGACTTATAAAGATAGTCCGTCATGACGGTACTAATTTTTGTAAAACTGCGTCTGTTCAATATTAAATTTGATAGCCAAGGAATAGAGTTGATATGATGCAAGGCATCCAGTATTATAATAGGATATAATTAAAAATGTTGTAATAAATTCTAACAACATTTAACTATGACTTTAAGAATTTTTAATAGTAAAGTCTCTGAAGAGAGATTATATAATAAAATGCAGTCAAGCGCGTGAGTTTTTATAAATTATATAAGATATTTCAGAAAATATTCTACATCCGTTACATAAGCAACTGTACACTAGCTGTTATGAATATAATTATCTTTCAATTTTATATATAATTTATAATTCAATATAATTATCTTATCAATTTAATTCGTGATATTAGTGGGTAGTTTAGTAGAGTTAGCGTTTTTAAAACCGAAAAATCATTTCGGCGCGCGTTTCTGAGGATTACATACATTGTAAGGGAGAGACCGAAGCTAATAGACTCATTTTTCAGTTTCGAATTTTTATAGACGAAATTAAGAGATTTATCGAAAAAATAAATTCTACACTAGTTATTATATATACATTTGACTATCTAATAATATTTTAATAATAAGGGGAAATTGCACTTACTATAATATCTAAGTAAAAATCAAATATCTCAGACAATCATATATACGATTGTAAAACAAAAACTTTAAGAATAAAAATATTTACTTAAGTGTATGATTTTTTTAAATTGTGGCATAACTTCTATCATAGATGTGTTTGCAACAAGATGTTACAGCAAACTTAATGGCATTCGTTGCTACGTGCTTAGCGCAGTTTACACGTATCTCGCGTGTTTTGTTTTTAATGTAGCCTCGATTACATCTACTTACCCCTATAGTCAACTGACCCCGGTCTTCCCTATATAAATTCACAAGAACCATACGAGCATTTGAGATCCAGTTAGACCATTTAAGGCTTTGATTTCTAGTTTGTGTTATCACACATATACGATCCTATAATATATTATATTGTTGACAATTATCTTTCCTTTGCGAAAATATCCCGAATGACTTTTCCGCTACTAAAACATCGGCTATGTTAATTCAATTAACTATGATTAGCTTTTATTCCTTTGAGAGTAGCAGAAAAAGCACCCAATGATAGGGAATTGTATTTTAATGTCATTCGAATCCGATCTAATCGATCCTTCAAAAGTATCAGAATTGAAAGAGACTTCATCTTTAGCTTATAATGCAATAAGTCTATGATAATACAGAAGAGAAAAGAAATAAAATCATATCATCAAGTATATATCGCATTTAATTAACTTATTTAATGTCGACCTTTTAGTTTCATTATTCGAGTTAAGAAAAAACTCACATAACGTTACATAACTTGAGTCATGCATATTTAAGTCGTGTATGCTGTGTGTATATTTTCTTGTATGCGCCATATTATAAACATTTTTATTTTAAAAAGCACAACAGACATTCCATAGTTTTTATTTTTATTTTCTTTTTAAACTCAATAAAGTAACTTCCATTACGTGATGCAAGAAAATACGCATATCCGAACTTTTTCTTTCCTTTCTCGTTAACACGAAGCCGCTTCAACGAAGTGTAGAATTACTGAGCGTCACGATCGATCAGTCACAAATCGAACGGCGAATTTGATCCTTACCTCCCATCTCACCCTTCCTTTTGTAGCGACCCTTCTCCAAGCTCTCGGACACATTTCTCCCTTGCTTTGACAGACCCCTGTTAGGTAAATACAAATTTTCAACATGGAAAATTTCACTAAATTTGAATAGCACTGAACCCTCGTTGTGACAAGATACGAAAGATAAAAGACTTACGGTTCTTGGTCGCCTTTTTTTTTTCTCAACAAAGGAAGATATTTGTCCTCTTTTTATTATGACGTTTTATTCGTTTATATAGCAGTTTAGTTTATAATTTATTCTTTTTCAGTTATATTATTTATTTTATTTTATAACTTTGACGAATTATCGAAATGATCGACAAATTCTCTTCTCGTCAGTAACAAATCAGACTTGAAATTGCAGTTCGGGATATAATCACATCTCGATTTCCATTTCTAGTCGAACAGTCCACCATGGGAATCGATGGCGTCGAAATAACGCGCAGTGATATTTTTTTTCAACTCGCTCCGGCGGAGCACAAAATTACCGAATACCGTAATCGATGCGCCGCGAAAACGCGTCCGACTTTTTCCACCGTCTTCCACCGAGAGAGATCTGGAAAGTAACGATCCCGGGGCGCCACGAGGAGCACCGTCTATTTTTCTTCCTTCCGCGAAGTCGGGGAAATAAAGGGCCAAATGCCTCGTCGACGACAAGCCGCCGATAATGTCCGCAAACGCGAATCGAGCGACGGATACCCGTGTAATAAATCACGAATATACAGGCTGATCCAAGAACGAAAAACTCGCGTATTTTCTCGAAATCGCAAACTGTAGAAATGAAACTGACCAGAACGACGATAACATTCGACGGCGAACCTGTCGACAGTTTATCGCTTATAAAAGAAGCTGTTAAAGAAAGTTAAGTTTCCAAACTGTAAAAATATAAGAAAACTTTCATTTTAATTTTGAGATTGATTTAAGCTTAAATAAAATATACTTCAGTTTGAAATGTGATTAACAAAATGTTTAGCACGTTAAACATTACAGAAAGTATTACAGAAAAATATTTCGTTTTGCCGTCGATGCCATCATTGAAGACGTGATATGACCGATAATTACCGTAAAATTAAACAAGACCTCAAACTAATGTAGACGCGAATTATCAGTTAATTGTTTTGAAAACATCGTTCGTTAAGGGCAACGGGCGCCAACGTCGCAATCGCGTTCGAATGCCTTGCAAATAGGCATTATGTTACGCCCGTAATTGCTCTAATAACTATGGCTAATAGAGATAATAGTGCATCGCTGATTTTACCGTTATTTACTGGTAGGTCCAGAACGACCACACAACAACTGACACACGACACCGGCTCGTTGTCGTTAACGTCGTGGGCTGATATTTCGTTTAAATCAAAATTAATTTAAACTAATTGCCACGGAATTGCAAATATATATTCATATATTATATATTCTCTTTCCTTGATACGACGCATCAATAAATGCACGCCTCACGGAATGTTCATAAACACAAATAACTGTCGTGAAACTCGCGTTATGAAACGGAAGTAAAATAACTATGTAAAATAAATATGTATTTGAATGATTTAACATTATATAACGTAGAATTTATGATATCATGGCATACATTTTATATTTAACATTATGACATATTATAAATGCTGATTTTATCTCTAACATTAAAAATATATTCTATTTTTATAAAAATAAGAAAAGAAGAGACGCAATATTTTTATATATTCGCAAACGGATGCTTAAATTTAACATATCTATTCGATTTAGAATAGGCTATTTTTCACGAATATGAAGAAACTGATTTAATCTTAAAGCACCTCATAAATCATCCCTTCCCGTCTCTCGAATCGTGGAATTTCAAGCCGTCTTTCCGCGATCTTATTTGGGTGATCAAAAGCGGACGCGTGACATCCGGCGGCAATCACTTTTAACGGGACTCGCTCCGTCGAGCCATGAAATTACTGAATCATCATTGAACCATCCTTCGCTTTTGCGGCTACTGGTCCGGGGAAAGGATCTGGCAGTGGAAAGTGGAATGGCACTACGAGGTCGACGCATTTCCCTATTACGTGCGTCGTTGGTCCTTTCCGCGAGCTGAATCGCCAAACAGCTGCAGCATCGGCGGCGGCGGCGGCGATGACGACGACGACGACGACGACGACGACGCTTGACGTAGCTCGACGTTAAGCCGACGGCGAATATCGTCGACGTCTGAAAATTCGTGCGGACGTAACTCGCTGCGGAATCTGCCATCAGGCGGAGCTTACGAGATTTAATGCGCCCGTTAGTCGGCGTAGATGCAATTTAATCTGACCCGCCAGCGGTCGCGTTGTGAGAGCTGAGGACGGATCATAAAATGATGAAATGTGCACCTTTCTCGGTTCCTTTCTCTCTCTCTCTCTCTCTCTCTCTCTCCCTCCTCCCCTCTCTCTCTTCCTATATCTTGCGCAAGTTATCGATTCAGTAACTATCCTCGGAAATGCATTAGGAAACCGGATATCGTTCCTGGTAATCCAATAGAGGAGTGAAACAGAAATCTACGAAATTGTTTCGCGTAGAAATTAATTTATTTCTCATATAAATACTCGCACGTTTATTGCACAACAAAGTTATCTAGGTTGATACGTGCAACTTTTTATTCGTTTAACAACATATTATAATAATTGTCGGCATCACATCATAATAACGGGGCAAGTTTACGTCCCACAAAATTTCAGACGGAGACTTCGTTATTTTCAGCCGACTACTTCGTTATTTTTTACTACGAGCTGCTTGTTACTCTCTTAATGAAAAATGTTAACGTCGCCAAGACCTTTTAAATTAGCGTCGTAATTAGTCGACGTGCACGTTTTTGTCCGCGAATACAAGTTTTCGTGTTCCGACAAAATTCGTGAACGGTACGTCGGCTTGTTTTGTGCTCATCTCGTCGACGAAAATGACATTCCTCTCACACGCCGCTTTTTCATTTTCGGTTTTGCGTCAGTAACATGGACTTGCATTTTTCTCAACATCGCCGATACAGTTTACAGTAAATTATAATTAATTTCGAGTCACCGAGTGTTTGTATACTTTTCATGTATTGCTCCCACGATTTTTAAATTTAAAAAAGCATTTTAATTTAATCGACTTAGGCTATAAATAAAATCCCAAAGGACGTATGTAGTTAAACCTCGAGCAGCCTTTGAATGCAAACATGGCCGTCGGATGCTGTCAACGCTTTTTCTTTCATTGTCGCCATTTTACGATCGCGAACATCCCCTCATCCCCTCATCCTGGATTCGACGTCTCCCACAGGAGACGACGAACGACAATAAGCGACTCGGGACGGCAAACTAGCGAGCAACAATACGAGAGGTGCCTGTCTCGCGGTCGGTTGTATTTCAACGAGATTACGAGGCCGCGATGCAAATATGGCGGAACATATACGACGTGTGAAATATGCAGCCGGATGCAAACAGCTTCGCCGCAAAGTCTGACCGAATCGCCTCTACGGAGATTATTCGAGGTAGCGAAACTTCGTTCGCGGGTGAAATTTCGCCTGCGGCGTCATCATTCCCTAATATACACAGAGATCACATAGCGACTTCCCGAAAATGGTCTCGCATTCAACTCGAATTCAACTCGAATCGCCGAGATATACCCCTCTTTTTCGTCACATTTCTAAAATTCAATATGTATGCCATTATATTATACCATTCCCATAATAAATGCTTAAATAACGGAATATTAAAACTACCACTAGATACAAACATCGGACAGAGGATATAACGAATATCGCATGGCCAATGGTATGACTAAAATATTTCACCAAAAGTCGAAACAACCACAGAGGAACATGGAAATATTTGGAAGAACCAATACGTTTACCACGTATAGGGAGAGAGCGATACGTCTCGTCGAAAGGGCGGTGAAAAAGGGTAGGAAAGGGGGAATACGAGAACATATCACACGCCGTTTGTTGTGCGCCACGTCGCGTCGTGCCGGCGCGGCGGTGTAAACGGGGGGGCGAAAGGGGTGTACGGGGGAATTGTAGGGGTTGGAAAACTCAAAGCGGAGGCGCCGCGACGCCGTGCTTCTGGCCAGCCGACGCCCCGCTGCTGGAAAAAAAGAAAAAGATACAAAAAGGAACAAGGAATCAAAAACCACGTCGCCGCGCGTGCTACAATGGGTGTTACGTTTGCAACAATTTGCGAACGTTCAATATTCGGAAAATTGTATTTCGGTATTCGAAAATTGTATTTTATATATTTAATTCGTCAAAGAGAAAACCAGACAAAGAAACTATGTATACAATCCAATCTATGTATACAATCAAGCTAAAGATCAGCGACAGCTGATAAACTATTTCTTCAACTTGTGCGACGCCAACGCACGTCATGTCGGACAATCGAGAGTCTCTGAAAGGTGTAATTAATCTTTAATCGCTCCAAGAATTCACTCATTCCTTTGCACGAGATGATAGTTAACAATGTAATTTTAATAAATGAATCTCGTAGCTTACACGTAACTAAGTGTGCCGTTGGGAAACTGCCACGAACGTTGTCGCGCGGACTTTGTCAATTTTCATATTGATTTAAATGAGGAAGTACAGGACGGCAGCTCAACTTGCCAAGCTTCTCCTGCGAGCTTAATACTGAAAGTCTCTAAGCTCTTAACGGAACATCGTCGGTTGGTAACTACTTGCGTCATTGGAATAATCTGCCGCACGATACATTACGCAGACGTTATAAAGACATCTTACATTAAATATTATATGAGATATCTACTGATGACGAATATATATATATGTAGTAAATGACAAAAAATATCCATTAAAGAAAACAAATTGTGGTTTTCAAGAACATTGAAAGCAAGAACTAAATGCTCACGTTTGAATAATGCTCGTTCACCCTACGAACGACCTCTGCTCGTAGAAGCACTCTCTCGGGTAAGAGCTATTGATTTCTTGGCAAACAACACGAAGAAAAGCTGTGCGGCTAGCCGAACGCAACACACTGCTTGCGTTAATGGCAGCTTGTGTGCTACTTTCGACTAATCGATTCTGCAGAAGAATAGACGAACGCGTGTGTGAACGAAGGGCTGAATGGTCTGTGTACCAACTTCGACTGATTACTCCGTTTCTAATTCGTCTGAGTGGATGGAGCGTGCAGATGTCTAAAACCGCGAGATCTTGCCTTACACTCGCTGCAATTTCATCGAGCATCTCGTGAAAAGTTCAACATGTGCTTTTTAAATTGCGAAACTATCCGTAATGTACTCCTTAGAATTTAAAAAGATCATAGACTTTTGTTGCAAATCTATTTGTTATATATTTTCGAGTTGTGCAGATATTAAAATTGAAAGAGATCATAAAATAGCGAAGTATAATTTATTAATTTATGATAACACGATATCTCAGCCACGGCGGTGATTTCCCATTGGTAAAAGAAAAATTAAATTATGATTTCAATCGATTATTAAACTGAATTTAAACTTTGTTAAGCTATTATTTTTTAATTTGTGATGAATAAAGCTTGTACTGAATTTGAATGACTTCGAAAGTTAAAAATAGAGCGACATGACTTGACTAAACATATTTATATTTAAATCAATATTTAGATAAATTTTAGTTAAGATTCATGTTTCTCTTCCGAATATTTCGCTATAGCATAATTAATAACACGCTGATTAACACACTATATATTTAGTAATTGCACACATTACGCACAAGACAAGTTACAAAACTCCTCGAACGCTCAGAAAGATAAAATCACGCGGAAAAATCTATCTGTTGCAGCAAAAATGCGTAACAAAAGAATTTTGCGTAAAATATTAATATAGACTAGCGCTTTCAAAATGTCTCGTATATCGTCTTTGTTAGTATAATCCTACTTTATGCACTATGCCATGATTGAAGACTCAATAAAGGCAGAACGCCTCAATAAAGGTGGAAAGATAAAAAGTTTTACCTCAATGACCAAGTCCTGGCGAAATGATCCGCCATTTCATAGTCTTCATAGCCAGCCGAACAACATTGTTTTTTCTTCCATACAAACGCTTGTTATTTACGGTGTAACAAAGCAAATTACAAATCCCCTTTGATTTATCTCGGACAGGAAGAAAGATCAACAGGCACCTCGCGAAAGAACGGCTCCCATTACTAATAAGTGCAAATAGACACTATCATTATTGAAATTTATAGAAACAGGTAACGTATCTTATCCGTTTTCTATGCAGAAAGTTCAAAATATGTACCGATAAATACATATTGTAACATATATTTGTTTATGTATATCAACTGGCCAATATCCACTTGCTCAATTATATGAGAAGCGAGTTTCATGTTTTTATGTGTTTAAAACGGATGATTCTTATTTCTATTCGAATTTCTGACATTTTTAATTTTATTGCTGTTATCAGGATGTTAAATGGATAATTTCTTAACAGAAATTCATCTATGAATTTTAAAAAGGAATTGGCTGTGAAAGCTAATTGATGATGTAGCGATCGTGGCACAGAATTCGTTACACATGTCTGCTATCTATACCAAAAATTCGGCTTCACATCCAGAACACAAAATGATTTTATTTGATCATTATCTCTCGGAAAATAATGGCAAGAACATCTTTGTTATGATAATCTCTCCTAACAGACCATTTATAATCAGCGTTAAAAACTGTAGATCTTACTATCAGCGGATATATGCAAAAGAGACCATCACGTCTCTGAGAAGAGACTATGGACTTACAAAGAAGAAACTATATAGGGTGAAAGCTATATAGAGTAAGGTTGCCGAAATCGCACTTTTCATTTAAAGGCTCATAACTCTAAAATTATGAAGAATATTCTTAAATTTAATAGCACAATAAACTACATTTTTTTTCCCTTTCTTATGTAATTTTTTCATAATTTTTTTGTGTTATTATAACGTTTAAAATAAGGATTTTTTCAATATAGTACGATTTTGGCAACGAAAAAATTCATTGCCTAAATCACATCATATCAATATTTCTCATTTAAAACATTATAATAATGAAAAAAATTTTTAAATTACATAAGAAAAGGAAAAAATTGTATTTTATTATGCTGTTAAAAACTTAAGAATATATTTTTCATAATTTCTGAAACACATAATTTCAAAAATTAATTTAAGGAGTTTCTATGTGAAACAAAATAAACACTTGGTAGATTTATAATATACATTTTATAATAATAAATGAAATAAAAATGTAAGAAATGGAAAAATATTAAGTAATGCGAATTAAAAAGTTAAATTGTGATGCAATTTAAGAAACACGCGCACACGTACACGCACACACACACTAGAGCATTTTTAACACTTTTATTTATATAATCTTTAAAAAAATGTAAGGCAAACTTTAATCTAATTAATTTAATTTTAATAATATTCTAAAATACAACAAATAATCAAAACTTAGATTATTTAACTTATATTTTCTATAATTCTGCTATGAAATACATAAAAAATAGCAACACTATCACGATTTTTTTATTTATGTAAATAACAACACTCCTATTGCACTTCATGTCACGAGTTTAACGGAGTAGCGTTGAAGTATATGTAATTCTTAAAAGCACACAATAGAAACAGGCAATAACAGATTTCAACCCATCAAAAATCATGTACCAATACACAACATATGCACTATCAATTGAGCTTAACAATTGTTTGACAAAAGTAACAATGAAATCCGAGCAATTATATGATACCTAGAGTATAAAATCTACGTATCTAGAATCGAAAGAAAAATCTGTAAATACCCTTAAATATTTCTTTCATAGATCCTAAAACAAATAATTTTCGTGTGAACCTACGAATACGAATACGAGGATCTAATAGTATCCAGGGTCTAAGAAGTTATATAGAGAAGAGAACGGAGTGCTCTCGTCCTAGAGTAATAAGCTTCACAAGCGGGTCTGTGCAACTGTTTCGTCTAACAATGGTGGCGTAAATAAGTTACGCTCAGAGATGGCACGATGCTCCTTTTGAACGAGGAGAATACGCTTACGATGGTGAATTTGTAATTTCGCGCGTCGTGCCAAGACCTAGACTACCATACTGAGATTCAGAAGGAGAACCTGCTAGTATCGTAGTAACAGCTAAGTATTCTCATAGATCTCTCCTATGAAACGAGAACTCTCGGCGTACGCGAGTCGCTTCAACTCCAAAAGTTGTTCGCGAAATTTTCATTACCACGTCTCTACGCACACGTAACCCTACGTGCACGAATTTACGTAAGTTCTTCTTTACGCGTGAATTATACGTCAACCATTTATATTTCAATTAAAGGAGACGAGAAATTCCATCAGAGAATCACTGATAGAATATTGAAGTGAAGCCAATATAAAGTTTCAATCAACTAAGCTGCGATATCTATGGGAACACGGATGGAAGCAAGTTTCGCTGTTTATCGCCAAGAGACGTCTCGCTGATCATGTGTCAAACGCAGCGGATGTAAACAAACCAAGTTTGATATCCAGGCCGCCCATTTGGCGCTGAATGCGGTTCTACGTGTTAGTCGCGTGAACGTAAACATAGGAAGGGTCTCGTGTTCAGACGACCCGACTTAACGTTAAGTGTCAGGTGCGAATACGGGGTAAAGTGTCAAACTTGGCGACACCCGCGCTAACTCGCTTGAATAACGTTATAACGAAATTTCCAAAGTTACCTTGGCGAGCGAGGCCTACGCCGCGCCGTATCCTACAGTTGCTTATAGAAGCTTAAGGCTGTTTCAAATGATCGAGCATACTCTATTGTACATCCGCGACGCGACGCGACGTCACACATTTTCCATGAATCTGAAAGGATGCGTGTAAATTTTAATTCCCATAGATCATACGTTTCATAATTCTTAGCGATCTGTAGCTATTAGAGATTCCACCGATTCTAACTCTCCTTGAATTCTAACTTCCATAGATCTTAGTTTCTACAGACTTCAAACTTCACACAAGTCCAACTTTGGTTCCACAGAGATCGTTCCAACAGATCTTACAGGCTGTAACTCTAAGCTTCCATAGATCATAGAATCCATAGATCCTAAATTTCATAGTTGTTAGATTTCAGTAGTTTCAACGAATTTGAAAATCAAGGATTTGTGTTACGCTTTCTATGACTACCTCATCCCGCGTTTTCGCTTGATCTCTTATTGCGCCAATTCTTGCGTTGGTATCCTAAATTCTTGGTTCTATATCCCTACAATTTCGTGATGCTGCTGGCTCGGCAGGACTATTCAAAGTAGTGAAGTACTTTTCTTTGTACTCACGACGCGTGCGTGCTGTTAAATGGTCAAAGTGCATACAGTATAAAATCATGATAATTTTCCCTCTCTCGCTGTCGCGCCACTCAAAGCAACCACACACTCGCAAAGCTTTCCAGCTTTCTGCTTACGTTAGTACATAGGCAAACTTGAAAAAATAATTAGCTGTGTCAGATCTCGGAGTTTTCTTGAAAATTCGCAACGAACGAAACTCGCCACAAATGGAATTCTATCGTTATACGAAACGACAATAGAAGAATAGAAGATAAAAATGGAAAGTTTTGTACAAAGAGGACTGTAGGATTAATTAGTATGGCAATGGCAGTCTTAAATAATTACGAGACTCAGACATGTATTCAATCACGAGACGATATCTTCTGAACACGTATACACATGTTGTTTTTCTCATACGAGACGAAGCGGTATGTCTCATTGTCACAAATCGAATCTGCCCTCATTCTGTTCTGTCCGCTTGTCAAGAAATTGCGGCACTTTCAGAGAAGCTTGTTTGATTCATTCAGAGTGACCACGCAATAATTCGTACGCTTCGTACTATTTCTTGTGAAAAGATCGCTGACACGTGTATGGAATCGTTTATGAAGCTACACTTATTTATAACCCTCATAGTGCGATGAATATGTTATCGTCAAATAAAAGAGGGATCTGGAAATTTAAGAACTGGAAACTTAAGATTGAATGTATTAAAACATCTCTTGAGATAAAAAAAACCGCTTACAATATAAAATCTTCTAATTGCGATCTTTATATTAGAAATGCACTATCCGGAAAATATCCGGCATTTATCATTTTTTTATTATAACCGGATAATCGGATATCATTAGTATCCGGGAATATATCCGGTTGAAATTTGATATCATTAAATTGTTGAATTTTTCTTATACGAATGTTCTAGAAACAAGTTTGCATATTCATGCTATAATATCTTATACATTGTTGCAAAATTATAATATATCAGGAAAATGTCGGATATCCGACTCAAAGAAATTGCCTTCTGAGATATCCGATGTTTTATTCCGTCTGAATATCCGATATCCGGTATTCGAAAATTTTACGATCCAGTGCATCCTTACTTTATATAATACAAACGAAAATGTTTTCTGTATTCGTTGATAACAATAAATTCATATTTTAACAAAGATTTTCAGTGCATGATGACGGGGTTTATGTCATGTGCAACTTGAATGTTTCTCATGTCACCGTACAAGGAATCACATCAAAGCTCTACGTTATGTTGTTGACACGTACGAATATAATTAACCCCGTTTGTTAATTAAATTCGTAGCAATGCTTTTGTGTCAATTACACGTTTCTCCAAAATAAACAAACGTTCTGCATAATTCTTTATTAATTTACTGCAGTCTAAGAACTCATGTCCGAAAGCTCTAGA
The DNA here is from genome assembly GCF_024713525.1 of Acromyrmex echinatior. Taxonomy (NCBI): domain Eukaryota; kingdom Metazoa; phylum Arthropoda; class Insecta; order Hymenoptera; family Formicidae; genus Acromyrmex; species Acromyrmex echinatior. The sequence goes on from NC_141869.1 coordinate 468,531, forward strand.
TATTTTTACGATACTTAATTAAAGAGAATCACAAAGCGAAATTAAGTCTTCAAAAGACAGAGGCATGCATCGCATTAAGCATATATTTTGTAAAAATCTCAACTACTTTATAAACAAACCATACGTTCAAGTAAACGCTTTCTTATCTTTAAAAAAAAAAAAAAATAAGGATTCAATTTTTCATCTAATTTATGCGATCTGCAGTTATGAGATCTGCAGTTTAATATTGTGTAAAAGATAATAATATAAATTTTCAAGCTAACAGTTATATCAGGAAGGAATATTCCAGATTATTTACGACAATTTAATCAACAAAGATATCACAAACGGTTAATCTGCTCGAGTCTATCGTCAAAAGGAGACCTCACCAAGAACTGTAGGGCTCATCCTGTCCGTAGAATACACAACCGCAGCAAGTTTCCAACATGCTCTTCTATTCTCCCGCGTTTATAACGGTGCAAAATGGCAAAGTTTCTCACCTGTGTAGGTAGACCAAGCAAACGCCGCTTTAATATCTTAATGGAGTGAGGGACCGGTAAAACGAATGAATAAATTTAAGTATATTTTCGAGACAGAAATCGACGAAACGCTCGACGAGAAGCACCAGAAGTGGATGGAAAGGGAGTAGCAAAGACGTAAGGAGAAAAAGAAAGAGAAACTTTACGGTTGCTGGAGTAGCGAATACTTGTAACGGAATTCACGAAATCGTTAAGATTGGAAACTGTTGGACTGTTGGTGAGAAAAAAATTTTAGGTTAATTGAGATTGATTTGAAATGAATTTAAATCGAAGAGACGAGAAATAGCATCTCAAAACTTGACAGAATTAATTGAGTAACGTGCTGCCTTAATATTTTTAGCATGACTGTAGACAGAAATTTCATTTGAGACTCAATAATCGTCGATGTTCGTACCTTACAGGACACCACAATTATACAAACGGCTCACAGAAAATAGATGCAGTGGTGAAGATGGCTGGATAATCCACTTGACCCGACGAACTTCGGTGTCGAATCGGTTTGCATATTAAACGAATGTAGTTGGTGACCCTAAATGGAGCGGATGAGGCACGTTTTCCGCATTAACTAAATAGTCACGAGCTGTGGACGATTAAAGGGAGACGAAACGAACAGTAATATCTCCTCTCCCTTCTTCCTTCTTCCTTGCGCCTGTTCCCTCAACATATCCATTTAATTCGATTCCTTTCCCTCTGACACTTTGGCTCGGTGTCTCGTGAAGTTTCTCGTATTTGTTCCCGTGACGACATCGACAATCGATTCGAAGAGTTTCTACGTTCACCTAAACTTGGTTGCTCGCTCGACTTCCGACAATTGCTGATGGCACAACTCGCCGTTCCCCGACAGTTATGTGTCGGACAATAGCGATCGCCGGGTACGATCGTTGTCGGTTCACCGAGGACAAGGGAGATACCTAAACTACTACCGAAACACCGAATGTTTCTCGACATGCGCGGAAATGACATTTCGCTAGATATTTCGTAGATAATAAAATCGTACGGGAGAGAGTCGATAGAAATGCTTTACATCTCAAAAGTTAATATCATATCACCTGTTGACGTTAGGTTGTGATAGAAATCTCATTTTCTTGAAAATATTCGCACGAGCGACTGAATGAATTATTCGATAGAGAGATGTCATTTTATACTCTCTTCTTGCACGCACAAAAGCGCTCGTGTAAGAATTTACATCGATTACGACCGACGTAAACGCGAGTGTTTCCGCTTACGGAAATGCAGCGTGATTCAAAAATTAGCAGCTTGATTCGATTTTCCCCTCCCAGCTCGCAAACTTCCTTCCTTGTCAGAGACCCATCTACAATCTCTACGTCGAAACTTCCGGCGAACTCCGGCGCCGACGTATTTGTTCCGCCGGGACAAAACGGGGATCGATCGTGAGATCTCATTGCCGCGCGAGACGAAAACCGGAGAGTGACGATAAAGTTTGATAAGCGGGCGCATCTTGGTTTCTTTCTCGGAGGGAGGGAGGGGGAGAGAGAGAGAGAGAGAGAGAGAGAGAGAGAGATCGATACCGCTGTAATTAAACGGAAATCGAATCGCGAGAATCGCGCCATTGAGCGTTTTTCATTTCGTTGTTATGCACCATCTCGTCGGCTGAGTTTATTGTCACCGCGATAAGCGCAGTCAAATTTAATTAGCGTTTAATTAAGTTTGTTTGACCGCATGGTGTATTCATGTACGAATAATAAATATTGATTCCGTTGATATGCATATCGTGCGTTATATCGACAGAAATACGCAAGTCGTTGCACTTTGACCTTTTAATAATTTTAACCTTTTAATAAATTACGAAAACAAAAATGCGTTTTTTCAGTTAACGCTGCGATGCATCGATATTTTCAATATTATTAAAATGATTTTTACCAAAACGAATTTTTGTCAGATAAGGTATAAAGAACGAAAAGAATATTGAGATATCATCAAGCGAGAAAAGCACCATCCTGAATGCAGCACGACAAATAGAAATACAATCGAAATGGCAAACGTTGCAGACATTGCGAGTTTCTCAAAGACGCAGTTCGCATCGTCGATTCTCCACAACTACGAATTCGTTGTACGAGCGCGAGTGGAAATCACGTCGTCGAATATTTACCGAAACGTCGTGCTCGACGTGAGAAAACAACAACGGCAGGAATAAGAAATGGCGAATATGTAGTGGCCATAATAATGTTATGTGAAATGGAAGAGGTGTGGTTCCTTATTGCGATTTGCTCAAAAAAAGCGCGCGCTAAAGTGTAATTAATAATAATTAATAATTTCATGATAATTGCTAGTGAGAAACTTTTCGCCGTCGCAACAAGCGAAAAGTTTTTCCCATCGCGTTCACTCACTACATTTTCGTCGAGACAGGTGTTTTTAACGTTAATCCTATTCGCTACTCTCCAATCCCATCCGGCCGCGCGTCGTCACTATAATAAGATAAAAACAGTAGTGTCCCTTGAAACACGTCCAGCGTTGTGAAGAAGAAATATGAGACGGCATCACGAAACGCGAAGCCGCGTCGTCGTTGCCTATGTCTTCGCCGACTCGTCGCCGACTCGTTCGAGCAGAGACAAATCGCCTGCAGGCTCACCGATAACCGCATTAACGGCTGCTCCTTTTCGTGGTCTTCCTTTTCGTCTTCATCGTCCTTCTCGTTTTCATCGTCGTGGTTTCGTTTTCCGGCCCGCTCATTCTTGAAGAAAGTACCACAAGTATAGTAGAAGACCACACCACCGCCACTTCACCTTCGGGATACTTTTGCGTCCCTTTTTCTACCCTGCTTTTCAGTCGACGTCTTGTCTTCCTCTTCGCGTCATCCTCTCTTGTCATCCCTCTTCAAGCCGCAGGACGAGTAAGCGAGTGGTGAGAAAAGGGTGGCGGTGGACCTACGCAGACGACTCTGTCCGTCGCGTCGCATCGCGTCGCAGCGAAAAGGAGACTAGAGTTGGAGGTTGAAGGTTGGAGGTTGGAGGAAAGTCCCTCCGTAGAACGGACGAAAAGGGAAAAAACGCACGTGAAGAGGGCGCAGTGAAGAGGGAGCAGTGAGGAAAAAAAGAAGGCGGGAGAAAATGCGACGAGGGAAGACCCCGAAGAAAGTGGAAGGTGGAGGAACTTTCCCGCCACCGCGCCGCTGTCTGTTACTCATTTCTCCTTTTCTTCCCCCTCAACCCCATCCCTTCGCGAGAGCCGCTGCATTATTCATGACTTTGTCAACGTCGCTTGCTGCTGTATTTTTACGGCATTATACTTGGAAAAATTCCACGCCGCGTCGGGGAAACTCGATATAGAGCCGCGAGTGCACGCGGTGTTCTGAAAAGGACACGCGCGCTCTGTGTGTATATCGTGTATATCCTCGGCGAAAAGCGTCCTGCCGAATTCAATAACGCATCGGGTCGAATGTGCAACATGCAAAGATCGGAGAAGAGGAGAGGAATGGGATACAAACCTTGGTTACCGTCGTATTTGTGCTTTACGCGAAAACAAATTTTCACTTTGACGATTGGACGCAAGGTCTTTTAAAATTCTTTTAAAATACGATAAGCACACAAAGCTACATTTATTTATAAAAAACGAAAGTTGATCCGCACCGCGAAATGTAATTTAATATTAGCAGAAAAAAAAAAGATATCAAAATTTAACACAGCGATTAATATCTATTAAATAGATATTCGAGCTTATGTAATTCGTTAAACGAATTAAACTACCGCGTCGCGACCTGGAAAAAGCATTCTCGCGTACACGTAATAAGCAATAAATTACTAGATTTCACGGTAATTTTTCGATAAAGGGAATTTCACGCTAATTAATAGGATGATTAATATATAGCAGAAATTCGCGGAACAGATTAAATATCAATTAAATATTGCAGCTATTATACGATCTGGTAAATGGACATAAAATTCGCGAAAGCGTAATGTAAGTATTACTTAACAATGAATTGCTAAAATTCACAGCAAGAGAAATTTTGCAGAAATGAACTAATAATTAAACCTAATTTAAAAATTTTAAACCCATTTTTAATCCCAATTAAACAATCCATATTATTGCAGTGGAAAAAGGACGGGATTTTTGTCCGATACAAACAATGTAATAAAAATAGCTGTGCGCAAGAACAATTGCGCGGCGGGACAATTCAAGTCTTTTGTTCGTCGAATTTTTGTCAGTTTGATCGGATCCTCGATGTTCCAAAAATACAACGGTTACAGCGCGCCGCGAAAAAGGAACGCTAACTAACTAACGCAAAATCGCGCACGCGTGCGAGCACGCGTCCTTCGTGACCGAAATAAATGGGAGTAGGTACTCTACCCATTCTATTCTTTTTCCCCTCATCCTTCTCTTGCTCCCGTTTTCGTCCTTTTCTCTCAGCGGACCGTTGCTTTCCGTTGGTTTTGCTACTGTGAGTAACGACACCTGTCCGACTTTGTAATGCCTATGTTGGATATACTTTGTGACAGATGTACAAGGATCTCTCACTAGCAATTAGTCCTGGCAAATCGCAAGCGACACGCGCGAGTCAGACATTCCGACAGCAATTCGTAGCTGTCTATATATATTCGCGTCGTGAGTTCGAAAGGATGAGATTTTGAGCTTGTGACGTTACATTCTTAAACGAGTATCATGCAGTGCCTCTAAATTCGAGATATATTAGTTTCTAAATGGAAATGGCATTTCAAATTACACATTAATACATGTTTTTCTAGATATAATCTAATCATCTAGTATATTTATACCACATTAACCACGATTGCTGGATGTCCAGATTTCGACTAAAGACTCTAGTTTTCGGAACTTTCAATTCTTCAGCAGATGGGAAAAATCTTCAGTCTTTCGCGTCAAGTATTTATTAAATGCACTAGCCAGTGATACCCGCGATGTTATTATATATAATTATTACGGTTTTTCGTTCAGAATGTTTATTTTAAAATATTTTTACTAAACTACTATGACCTAGTTTACATCGTGTATTTGATACGTGTATCAGGTACTATATCTGTATCAAATTAGTACTAAATATTTAATACGAACGATATAAACGCTGTCGTATCATTTTGGTACGAGCGTATCAAACAGGAATATCGTACTAAACTAATACGCGTATCAAATGATACAAATGACGAAGTAAATATTGGAGAACATCTAGCATGTAAAGCATCAAAATTAGTATTATATCATTAATCGTTGATCTCTCTCAAACAGTATTATATTATACATATACATATATTAAAATGTCTTGTAAAAAAGGATTAAATTGGGAAGAAGAAAAATACGAACATTTTTTGAATTATGTACAGAGAAGCAGATTATTTTATCAATGGACGGGAAAAAAACAAACATGCTGATATTTTCCAATCATTAGTTGAAAATATAGAGAAAAAAAGGTTTTTTTAAAACGACCCAACAGACAAAATTAAAATTGAAAAATTTCAACTCCATCTGCAAAATAGGAATGAACTTAAGCAAATTGCTATTGAAAATACCACCACTAGGATGCACTCGACATGAATTAAATTCGTATTACTTTTTCCTTTCGTACGTTCGATGTAAGCGTACTAAAACATGGTGTGCATCAAACTTAATACGCGTACCAATACTTTCACGATGTAAACTAAGCCCCTAAGAGTAATGTAGAAAAGAAGAGATAGAAAAGCTATTACAAAAGAGATGTATGAAAGATGCTGGTTTTCACAAATATTATGTTGTGTTAAAGATGTTGTAGCGCTTATTGTCTTTTGTGTTTTGTATAACGCGGTGTATGATGCAATATTTAAATTACATGGAAAATAATAAGAAAGTCTATGATTACGTTCGCAATTTATGTTTTATGAATAATAAAAAAGTTTGTAATTGTGTTGATACTTTATAAGATTGGAAACTCTCTATATCGGTTATTGCGAAGAATATTGTTAAGGTCTCGATAGTCTAAAGGCTTAGGACGCTCGCACGGAATGCAAGAGATCCGGGTTCGACTTCCGGCCGAGGCAATATTTTCTGCGATAAGTTTATTACAGTTTTTTAAGATTAATTTCAGAAAATTTGGGGGGGGATTATTAATATTTCAGATTGATTGCGTTGAAAGTCCGACAATCATATCGGCACGCAATTATCATTTTTGAAATTAATTCATTTATATGAATACATATAATAGTTCAATATTTTAACATTCAGACGTAGTGGTGCTTCGTATTTAAAGTAATGTTATTTGATACTATATGTATCAAATATTAATAACAAAAAGAAAATCTGTAACAGTGCAAAATACGAATTAAATCCTACGCTTTTTTTCTTTTTCTCTCTCTTTTTTTTTAATGAAATCGGCCGGTCTCCAATCTCAAATATGAAATCTCCAGCGCACAGAGCCCTTCGGGCCCAAACCGTACAGTACTCGGAACCTGATAACCGTATATACAACGGATAATCTCCTTACAATAAAAAACTCTTGATTTCAAAGTATCATTTTCTCTTTTATTTTTAGTACTTGTAATTACGTGAGATTTTTGTTTCAATTTCCAATTTTTTATATTAGTATAAGATACGAATATACAACGAATATACACTTAATAATGATAAGCGATTCGATCAATCAGTGATACTATCCTTATCAATTCATTTGATACTTTTCTTTAGGATGTGCAAGGTTTCTCGTATGTAATGTATGTATCTCATGTACATATAATAAGAAGTATTCGGCGTTATAAATGTATCGCCATTTGTTATAACACATAATTATTTCTTAAACAAATAACAATTAAAATTAAAATTGAGTGTCAGAAAACTTCGCTAAATATCAGTAAATATATACAAATAGTGGTATTGAAGGAATATGGCGCGATGCGTGCGAGAAGTTACAGTGTGAATATTTATATACCGCGAATTAATATATGCGCAAATCAGATAATACACATATTCGTCATGCAAATATAATCCAATCATCTACTATGTTTAGACCACACAACGTATAATCTCCTTACAATAAAAAAACTCTTGTATTTCAAAGTATTTTCTCTTTTATTTTTAGTACTTGTAATTTTTAATACTTGTAATAGGTGAGATTTTTATTTCAATGAGTATTTCCAATTTTTTTGCGATACATGCTTAATATCATCTTCGAATTTGAAATACCTTCATTTGCAAAAATTTCAGAAATAAATGATTTTGCAACGTTTGACAGTAACATGATTGCGCGACAACATTCTGTCGAGAGACTAATGAGATAGCCGTATAACATGGTAAAAAGCCCCGAGTAAATCGTTGACAGTCGAAGCCGCGCACTCGATGCCGCGAAATTAATGGAACATTGTGTAACCGATAGATAGACAGGAATGGATAATAGGAAAATCCTTCTGTCTGGAATCCTCCCGTCGATGACGCAACAAACAACGTTGGCCGTCTGGTGAAATAACGTCCGCGTCAAGCCTCTTCCGGAGAGAGTACCATAGTTAACAAGAGGGTTGTTCTAGTCGGCTGGATACCTATTACCTATTGTTCCCATAAAGATAATAGACGCTCATCCATGTTCCCTCTCGCCTGCCGCTTGATGAAATTCTGTGTATTTCTATTCCTCCTCCTTTCGTTATTATCGAAATTCAGTTACAAAGTTAAATCTCCAGAAATACATTTAATGCGTATCGACATTTGTTTAAGTCATACATTTCGTATGTAATCGACGCAGTAAATTGACAGTTTCCACTGACGAATCCCTTCGATTAAACGTAATTGTTCCTGACAAGTTCGATTAGCGTCGCGGCGACTTGCGCCGATTTAAAATTGCCAGATGGTGAAAAATCTTTTGTACGGGTACAATACGCGCAGTGGTGCATTGTCAGTCAAGTGGCTCGAGGCAGCTTTGCCGAGTGACCTGAATCGCCGCGTGTTCTTGGCAATGGCAGCCTTTCTAGAAATCGAATCGTCTTTGATATCGATGTTAATCAAGATTGACGACCGACGAGAAAATTATACGCGAGACTAATGCAACACGAGTGAAAAGCGAATTTGATTTTTATGCTTCACTAAACTTTCTTTGGAAAGGAGGTTGTAAGGCAAATGCAATATGTTAAGAATTACTTGAGGAAAATTACAAATTATTCTAATTGCATTTGAAAGTAATATAAAAAAATTAAAGACAGTTGACCATGGATCAAAAGTTATTTCAATAAGAAGTAACGTTTTTTTAATTTGTACTCTAATAAAAATATATGAAAATGTATTATAAAATAATGATAAAAATCTCAATTTTTTTATACAAGTACTTTATGAATTCAAAAATATTTATGTAAAGTTACATTAAGATGTAGACATTAATTGTTCGGTAAATAAACAAAATATTTATTTGTTATAAACTAATTGAATCTCAATGAAACTTTGTATAAGTATTTTTAATACTTAAAATATTTATATAAAAAATTTAGATTTTTGTTATTATTTTTAAAATTTTTATTTATAAATAAACTAATATCAAATAAAATAAAAAATCTATAAAAATGTGTTGCTCAATAAAAATAGAATGTATGAATTTACAACTTTCACATGTACGTAGTTTATTGAAAGCGTAAATATCAATATATGTGTTTTATGCCCTTACAATCTCCTTAGTACTGATTGGATTATTCGTATCCTAAGCATTTTTTTTTTTAATATTAAGAAGCATCAGGCTAAATAATTTCTATCCTTTCGTACACTGAAAGAAACGATTGGTTGCTGCAACAATTTAGATAGTAAAATATGCATTAGCCTATCAAAATCATATACTGACATTGCGGATAGGCTAACGCAATTAAAAAATTTGCTGCTACAACCAAAAACTGATTGTTGCAGTCGATTAAAAATGCTATGCCATATTTTACTATCTAAATTGTTACACCAATCTTTTCTTTCAATGTATTTTTAACACAGAAAAAAAGATTTGTTTGAACGCGAGAATAAACTCTATTTACATTTGTTTCATTGAAACAAATTTAATTTTAAATGAAACATATTTTGTTTAGTCAAAAAAATTTAATTTAAATAAAAGTAATCACATTCTTAATTTAAATCCATTTGGTTGAACTATTTCAATACATAAATTTATTTGATTGAAAGAAACCTTTTCTCTGTAAGTACATACAATTTTATAAACACTTTTTAAAGATGTTAAAATATATTTAAAGAATTACTTAATAATTTGTGTATACTTGTACATATAATGAAAATTAAATGAAAATTAACCCGGAACACGAATGATTCATGTGTGATAAAGGACGTGTATTAAGAATTAATTATATTATCTTCTATTATTATATTCTAATTATTTAATGACTTAATAAATTTATTTGCTGCATTCGTTAAATGAGCGACGATCGCGAACAATACTCACTTAGTAAAAGCGAATATGCTATCGTCGGACAAGTTGCCAATCGAGGCGTCAATCGAATGGTTGAAACTTTATCAGGATCGTACCGATCGAATTGTACGTAATCGTATCAATCTCTTTCGCTGCCGTAACGAAAAAGGGTCGGCCCAACTACCATTTTCACGAGATCCATCATTCTGAAATATGCCGGGCGCTCGTCGTGACGAGGAGGGCGATCTAATCGCCCGCGGTTGAAAGACTATCGATCAGAATATCACTCCGAGGACTCATTATACGTTCTATAAAAATCAAAATAATTGTAATCCCTCGATATTTCTGCAAATTATAATACTCGGACTGATATAACTAAAGCAACAACGCCGTAACTGGCACTTGTGCGAGCAAAATATCGCTGGTATAATCGATAGTATAATATCATATAGTAGTTAGCGCGCATTGTGAAGTTGCGATCTCATGGTTTATTCAAAGAGCCACAGCCGCTATTCGCGAACGCGAACTCCGGAGGCAGCTCGGCGCGCTGCCTAGATACGCAACGACGACAGTTCGCGGATAATCAAGTCGTTAATGCGCCGCATCGGCCGTGCGCGAAGTTGCTCGATCTGGGGGCGGGAAAACTTTCGTTGTCGACCTGGGCCGGGCGACGGAAAAGCACTCGCACGTACGCAGTTTAGCGTTCACGTGGGCCGCACTTACGCCGCGAGATGCATGTTAAAGCAGGGCACTTTGGAGAGTTTCTCTGGAAAATGGGAAACCTCGCAGCTCGCAGCATCTCACCGCCTCTCGCTGACTCTGACCACTTCCATTCCGCACGCCGAAGGCTGCTTGCATTATTAATCCCGATGGCCGTACGAAACGGATGCCAATTGCGGGGCAATGATATTGTGACGATTAAAGACGCGATGCGAACAGTTTCGCCAGCATTCGCGATAAAGAATTCTTGTAATTGAAGGAAAAATGCATAAAGGTCGCGAGAGACGAAATTGTGACTAATGCACGATGCGATGGTTATGGTGAACATGTAATCTTCGTGGTAGGAAAATAAGCACATTGACATCATATTTACAGTTAAGAAGACAAAACCTTTTTATAAAATAAAAAACGAGAGTAATCATTTCTTGCAATTTTTCTTCTTGCGCTGAATATAATTCTGTTCTAGAAAATGCGTTATCATATTATAATTTTGAGAAATTTAATATTAAAGCTGTAACAGAGTTAATGTACTTTTCAACGTATTTTTTATCAGGTTACAGTTGAAGTATCGGAAAAATCTTGTTCTTGTTCAAAATGAGATATATCGTTAGAAAATTTTCCGTTATAAGAAGAAATGTAGTCCAGATATTAAGATTAATGAGTAAATATTAACATTTTTTACCACCAGGTGGGCAAATCTTATGTATATATAATAATAATTTTTTGCAAATTTTATAATACATTTCGCTTATGCCTTTATGCTTTTGAATAACGCGAGTAATTTTTTAACAATTACTGGTTCGATTTTGAAATACAGTTTTTATGCCAAATTAAAATTTAATGATATTATTAAATTAATAATCAGTTTAATAGATATATTACCGATGCTACTAATAAATCCATAAAAAATGTATTTAAAGTAAAGAAGTAAAAATGTCAATCTCCTTGAAAATTCTAAATGGGAATATTTGAATTTTGGAATAAAAATAGTTATTGCGTTTAAAATTAAAATTCACAAATACAACAATATAGTGGATTTAATATTCGTAACTTCAATATTATTACGACTATAATATATATCTTTTTCACAGAGTATGATAAACCCAATATTTGATTACGAAACTCTTATCAAGTTTAATTTTTACAACAAATTTCTTTTAAGAGTGCAAAGTTTTAATAACATACTTAATTTTACATAAAACTTTTCCAACACATCACGTAGCTGTAGAAAATTTAAGATATAGTCTTTCTTTATTACATTAATATTAATTCAAAATTTCTCAAAATTATGACATTATTGAGATCAAATATATATTGAATGTAAAAAATATCTCTTTCTTTTCGAAATCTCTTTACATGTCAAATTGAATAACATAATTGGGTCGGCGCGATCGAACACGCGGAAAATATATATCGCAGTCAAACAATACCTGGATATGAATAATTAACGTTAGTCGAGGTCCGCGATTAATAATAAGTTGACGAATGCGACAAACGCGCCGCGCAATTAAACGCGCTTGTCGCGTGGATATATTATAATAATTTTCGTAGCGCGCTCGGCACTTATTTACACGCGCGCCGACATAATTGATGCTATTCGGCGGCCGTTCGGGCATTATATCGTGGCTGTTTACATTAATTCACCGACACAGAAATGATAGCGCGCATAATTTCGGGCTGCATGGCGAATCGCGATCTAGCGTCCGAGCAACGTGGATTACCTAACATTGCGCGATGCGACGCAATGTCGAGAGAGTGGACCCGCCCGCCGCATAATAATGCGATCCTCGATGGAATAATAATAATCCGCCTCGATGCTATCACACCGGTGTTCTGATCTTCTTAACGCTGTAATTTCACCTGAGGATGCGTACGTCAAAATCCGATACATAAATTCATCTGAGATGCAAAGTCGTTATCGCTACTACAGTCAACCTCAATTTGTCAATCGTTAAATCGTTAATCGAGAATTCGTGTTGATGTAATAATTTTCATTTCCTATTAGAGTTTCAGAATATCGTCGACATAATATTTCCTTTCGAATCGCAAAGTATCTTTCTTCTTTTACGCGGCGCTCTTTATATATTCTTGCCTGCATATATTATGCATTCATTCTTCGCTGAAACGATGCAAGTAAACCCGTCTGTCTGTTCTTTATCGGTGAACTCTCTGAACTGGAGCGAAACAAACGTATATTTGTTTCACTTCAACTTATTGCAATGTGTGTACCAGTTCAGAGAGTTCGTCGATAAAGAATAAACGGAAAATTGTTTACAGAATAGACAACGCGCATAGGGCAAATAATCAAATGGAGCTTCATGAAAGAATCACTCGTGAAGCATAGCTGCAGAATATAAATCTGCAGGGTGGCCTAAATTACCTACATCTCGGAAAAAAATAACTTTCATGATATAAACAGCCTGAGTTAGTCGCGATATATAGACACACACACACACATATATATATATATAAAAACGCGATATATAGACGAACATTTCAATCCGCGTCCCGAGAAAAAATATACGGCCGCGGCAATGTAATTTAATTCGCTCTCCTCTAAGCGGTAGCGGCAGTGGCGCGCGCAGGAGAGTCAACGTGAGAGACTCGCCGTTCGTTAGCCCTGTATACCTTATGTTAGCATAATCTTTTATTACACGGCCGCAAAAAAGTTCCGGCCCACCACTAGCACTTAATTAAGTTTTCCTCCCCCGAGGAACGTCCTCACTCCTCTTCCTCTTGTTATTAAAGAATCTCGTAACTACCTTCACTTACTTTACTTCGCGTACACTGTACGGAACTTTCAACCGTAATGCTCGCTTCAAACGAGACCAAACGAGTATCGAGCAAACGTACAATACGTCTTACTCATTACGTGTGACCACTAATTTACAGCGTATTCGTTCAAAAGCAACTATTACGTACAATCGACGTTTATACGGTGACATTACTTTCTCTTCGTCTTCGCGACAAACGCGAGTTTAATTACATCAATTATTATATGAGGGAAATCGAACGACTGATGACGACGCGACCGTCAAATGTCACGATTTCAACTAATTGCGGCTTTCGCTTATCTGAGAAAAAAGAGACACGGAGGTTATTCTGCGGAAAGCGAAAAAAGCAGAGAGGGAGGAGAACTCTCATGCTTTGTGTGATCTGAAGTCAATCTCCGGAGAGAGAGAGAGACAGAGTGGCCACCATTTTTCTTCAATCAGAAGCAAATCGATAGCTACATCCGGATGGGAGGAGCGCAACAAACGCTCTAGCTACCTTCAAGTACGGTTACGGAGAAGGGTCTAGCTCAAGTTTTCCCTCTTCGAAAGAAGCGAAGAGGAAGGAAAGATCGTTGCTAATGACGATTAATAACTCGGTGGGTCTCGAGAGAAATTGATTACGATCGGCAACATGTAAAGTGATTCGCTATAGAAAATGTGTCTGCGCGCATTACATTAATATGCGTGCGAACGAGCGTCCCCCTCCCATTGATTTCTATTAAAATTTTTAGAAACCATCAAGAAATTTTAAAAAGTCATTTTGGCGGAAGGATTCTTTTTTACAAAGTTGGCAGTGTCCGTTCATTAATGAATAACAAAATGTAATTTAGCGAAATTAATAATTTCCAACAATTTCCAGATTTCTGTGAACGATATGATCGGAAAGATAAAAATGTGCATAAAATCCTAGCACGTCAAACTCTCAATTTATAAATATCACGCATCGATATTGATCATCGTAAATATTATTCAGACAAATATTGTTCAGATAAATTGTTATAATAATATATAAAACGTATACTTGAAACATTATTGGTTTATTTTTTATCAATATGGAAATATGGAGGAGAGACAATAATCCAATTCCTCGCCTAATTAAATTAGTTTATGATGAGCCAAAAATGGATGAGCGGATAAAACCACGTGACGTTTCGCGTGAAATAATCTAATAAAACTTTTGCAGCTACCATCATTCGTCGCCTGTCGATCGAATTTTGTGAGACGGGCCACCGCGAGCGGACATTTTCGGAGCCGCAATCAAGCGAATTGGCTTTTTCAGTTCAGGCAATTCCTACGGCAAACCGAACGACCGCCGCGCCACGTCGGCCGCGGCCATACTAAAATCAACACAAGCCGCTAGTAGGATTTAATATAAATCCGAGTTTCCGCTAAAACGCAGAGGAAGCCAACATATCTGACAGTTTCCTGTTCGTTTTAACCACTATACGCGAATATTTCCACTTCATTCAAGCGAAAAATTTTTAGATTGCATGAAATGCTGCATGGTGTTTACCGTCATCAAAAAAAAGACACAATCGCCATTCTGTCTCTTTTTCACTTCCCATTTCTATTTCTCATTTTCGATATACCTCTTCTCTCGTCTCTCTTTCGCTAACAAAAAAAATAGACATAAAACCGCTTACAAACCGCTTCGTAAACATTTTACTCAGATTAAAAAAGTTCAGCGACGAGCATCGCTTAGGTATGCAGGTGGAATTCCACGCGAGCTTTCAATTAAATCGCGAATTTAAGCTACTAAAAACTCCAACTGCTAATGTAAAAAAACATTCTTAGCAACGTGCTAAACGGCAAATGCTGAATCAGCTAGATCGAACAGAATGCAACTGGAAAAATACCTTTTAATCTTTAATAGTTTACGTTTGTGCAGCGTGAGATAAATAATTAAAATTTTATAGCTACATTTTCAATCAACTGACGTTGTTTTTTGCTTTCAATCAAAAAAATATACGAAAACTTATGTTAAACATTATATCTTATAAAAGTATTAAACTATATAATTATATTGTTCTCAAAAGACAATGTCTATCGATCCAATTAATAATCTTTGCTTCTTTGTATTTTATATATATGCATGTTTTATATATATATATATGTATGTATGTATATATACAGGATGTCTCAAATTTAAATGTTTAAACTTCGTGAACGTATAGAGAATCGATAAATTAAGAAAAAAAGTCTTAAAAAAATATGTTCATTTTTGCTTCATTTTAGAACAAAAATCGCAAAAACGATAAAACATAGTTTTCATTTTTGTACTTTCTCATTACTTATTCATATTGTATTTATTCACTTGCTTAATATAGATATTGTTCAAAATGTTGGCCTTTTGTAGCAATGCAAGCGTTGCACGGACAACTCGTGTTGCAGTCAAACACTGACCTGACGATATTTGGTGCACTGCAGCCTCGATTCGATTTCTCAATTGTTCTCTTGTGTTGACTGATGGCGACGAATAATGGTTCCTGCTTCAGAACCCCCCCCACACAAAAAAGTCCAGTGATGTCAAATCAGATGATCGGAATGGTCAAAGTACTACTCCTCCACGTCCAATCCATGATCGTGGATAATATTTATCTAGCCTCGAGTAGTTATATCATAATGAGCTAGACATCCATCGAGTTGAAATCACATTTCAATTCGTTGCAGGTGGATGTCTTCTAAATAATCAAAGAAATCACGCAATCAGGGTGGCCAAGATACTATTCTTCAACAATTCTTTCTTTGTTTACCTTGTATATATAAAATATTTTAAAACTTTTAGAGTGAAATCTCTTAAAAATTGAGCCATTCTTTTTCAAGATTGGTTCAGTTTTCACTCTTTAGAATGAGATTTTACTCCAAAGAATTTAGAGAGAGAGAGAGTGTATGTGTATTTGTTATATATATGTATATCGCACTTTCAACTTGTCACGAAAATTGTCAGGAGAAAACGAGATTCCGTCTGTTGGTCCAACTGTCGCGACGATAATGCAGGAAGGAGATGACTTGCGCCATCATCCCATGGGCTTATCAACGAAGCATAAAGCCGGTCTAGTTACGGTCGCGATAAACTGCCGCAAAACTCAATAGGCGTTTCTAATAGCGCGTAGTTAATGCAACCCGTCAGGTTCATATCTACTAGCCATTTATATCAACGATATGCACTTATGGAGGATGACGAAACGACGAAGGTAAAATGGTAAACGTTAACCCGCCGTGTTACAGCGCACACGTAACATCGAGATCTATATTATATGTGGTAGAAAAAGTTCGACGAACCTTTTATCGCTCCTTGCGGGAAATTCGAGTTGGTAATTACGGTACTCAAAGTTTCACTCTTCCGCGATACGACGATGATAGGTAGCACATTCTAATAAAATAATGACGTATAGCTAAGTTTCTCGGGAATCGAACGAGCTAATTATGGAAGTTTAGATACACGTTGAATAAATGGCAGAAATTATAGTTGCGAGATAATCATACACATATAAGAAATAATGATCTAATAATTTTGATATATTAACTACATTGTATAAAACAAATGAAAGATGAACAGAATTGATGTTAGCGTTAATAACTGTGAAACAAAAAAGTGGTCAAGAAACTTGTTGGTTCGTAATATTATCGCGAAAAGATTTTAACATAATTGTACAAGACATTTATTTACATTTTACAGGGAGGGCTGTATTTCCACAAATTACACCGAAACGAGATTAATGTCCGGCGAAAAACTATCTGATGAAATAAAATGTCGCCGTAAGGCTATTTATAACAGGCGGGGTAAGGTATCAACACGCGCGATCACTTCGCCAGCGAAGTCATAATCGCAAATAATTAGCGCGAGAGAGCTTACTCTCTCCACTCTCTCCACTCTCCACTCTCCCCGCGCGCACAGATCGTATCCTATCGGCTTATTAAGTTGCCAACGCCGAGCATACTGCGCCAGTGGCGTGCTATAATTTCCAGAGTTATATCGTACTTTAAAGGTGTACTAAAGTCCCCCATCCCATCCCATCCCATCCCATCCCATCCCATCCAACCTAACCGCAAAGCGAGTGGATAAGTAAGAGGATACAGACGAGGGCGCACGAAACTGTCTTCTTCTTTCCCTCGTCTCTTCTCTTCCTCCAACTTTCTCATTCTCTTCCGTCTCTCTCTCTCTCTCTCTCCCCCTCCCTCCCTCTCTCTACCTGATTCTCTCTATCTATCTCCTGTAGAGATAGAAAGATAAATTGTTTGGCGAGAGGGCTTGTTCAAAAGTTTTGCGATATTTCCACTGTTAGTTAAAATTAGTGGAGTTCCCGAAGGCAATTTTGATAACGCTATCTCTCGTCCATGATGCCCACCATCATATTTCCCTCCCTCGGTCTCTTCTGGTCTCTTTCTTTCGTGGGTCATATCGCTATATCTTGAATCGCACAGTTAAATTTCTCATGAGAAATACAATAAGCTTCAAAGATACTATTCGGTAGAGGTTTAAGGTAAGTGCGTGTATTTTTACGATAAAGATTGGAATCTAATAGTTTTAGTCTATTTTTTTTTTCAAAGATATTATCCTATTAATCAAAGAAACGCACATTCCATTTAGCGACTAAATGAAACGCAAGGGTAGAATGGTATCTGGACCAATGCAGGCTCGCAAAGTGGCGCAGCGCTTATCAGAGTCCGGCGTCATCGGTGTCGACAATTAGCAGAGTTTAATCGCCGCTCGGTCAGCTGTAATTAAGGGTCGCTTCTCCACCGAGTGTAACAAAAAGGAGAATGCACGAATTAAAGCCAGGACCAAAGCGCAAAAACTGCGTGCAGATGTACTTGTCATGCTCAAGTGATGTAGCTACACACGCGTCATATCGCAATTAAATCAACGTTTTACTTTAACAACAAGAAATTTTACTGTTGGGGAATGTTGAATAACTCGTTAAATTACTTTATAAAAGTAAATAGTAAATATACGAATGTTTTAAATATCTATGAAAATTTTTCAAGATCCGTCAAAAAGATTAATCTAATTAGAAATTATATGATAAAGTCGAAAAGTTTTTCTCAGCAAACCGCCATATTATTTGATCGAGGAAAAAGCGTGAGAGCGCAATCTCTTCTTTTAATAAGACTCTCAGTAATTTTAATCCTTCAGTCGCTTTTCCATTCTCTCGTTTAATAGAATTTGTAACTTAGGGATTACGTGCAGATATACGGAGTATCTGTGCCCGATCGCGTTTCCATTTTAGGCAGAATCAAAAGTCGACAGACTCCATAACTTAAATGGTCTTAATTTAATAAAAATCACGAGGCTTTTATTCGTACTCCACATATTATCACATATGTATGGTTGTTCTAAATAAAATTGTTTAGCTATCTACAATTGTCTATATAACATCGCTCTATCATTTTTCTCTTTTCTAAACATATAATTTGAAATATATATTGTAATAATATATAATTTAAAATATAACAATGTAGTCACTTTTAAAATATCTTGATAAATTTCGATATCAAATTGAAAATACATTATCGAAATATTGAATTTTATATAGAGATACTACGATCGTGTTTCGTATGAATTAACGCATGAGCAGGATTGCCTCTTCATACACGATTTATTTGGTTTATTCCAAATGAAATATTAGACAAATTGTGTTTATTGCAATTGTGTTTATTGCAATTTTAAAAATATTTATCAGATTAGAAAATTTAATATTTAAAGAATTGCATCAGCTGTATCATTTTTCGCGAAAAGATGACAGTATGGAAGAAAATAACATGATGGATGATACAATACAATGATTAGTAGCTGAAGAGAATATAAATATTTCGTCAAGCTTTCATCATGACAATTATAATTTTAATCGGATATTTAATATATATGTTTTATAAATATTATAAAAGTTAGAATTAGATAATCTCATTTATTGAATATGATCTGTTAATTCAAATTTGCTGTCATCTGTTTAGTATCTAAATATTCGATGATTGACTGAAATTCCCATATTTAAATAAAGTTGTGCACACATTACCAAATGCAAATAATATATTTAAAACGTATAAAAATAATATTTGAGTTTGAGGACATTCAATTTTTCAGATATCTGAATAATAAGAGCTTCAATTTTAAATAACTGAAATATAACTGAACTATAATTACTACATAACTGAAATATAATTAATAATAATTACTTTCGTGCGGTTTTCGCCTCGTATACAATTACGGGTTATGAAATAATTGGATTAACGGTCAGGTGTGTTAACACAGATATGGAAATAGATATTAAAAATAGATAATATATATCAAGTATAACGTAAAATGATTTTACAAATTAAAGATCTTCGGACATATATATTTTCAGTGTAATTTATTAACTATTTCACAGACTATTAATTTGTTAATCTAATACTGTCAAATATTTGAATATTTTTTTACATTTATATATCAGAGACAAAACACAGAACACTAGGGACAAAGAATGTAAATCGACTGCGACTTCGCAGATCATTAAATTATTTGTCAATTCCGAAGAAAGCGCGGTCCAAGTGCAATCAGTCTAATCCTATTAAATTTCGTTAGATTATCATGGCGACGATGCTTATTTCTGACGCGAATAAAATGTTAGCTAGCGCTATTACATTTAGCACAACAACGTTCATAATAGATGAAAAGGGTCGATAACCAGCAAAAAGTCTCTATATTAATAACTACTCTAATCTTTCTTACCCAATTTTATTTGGTCGAACAAGCAATCTTTGATACGCTTGGGACATCTCGAGTAGTATTCAATAACGCGTTTTTTCCTTGACAGATGCCGATTCTTCGTTCTACGTAAAAATTCAAACCGAAGTGTATTCATCGACTTATCTGACAACGCAAACTATAGAACAAATGATTATTCACGCTACGACGATTATTGTCAACCATTGCGACTTTTGCTATAGAAGCCCTTGCAAATTTCAAATTAAAGCTACGTTGAAATAAATTGTGCTAGGTTGCATCCGCATTCACATCAACATTTCAGACGATGTCACAAAGCTTGCGTTTCCACGTCTCGCGAGCTTAATTCTCAGGCTTTTTGTCGTTCCTCGCAGCTTTTCGTGAGTGAGCGAATCAACTAATGCGATCTGTGCGTTCATGCGATTTCTCGCGCTGCGCACCGAACGTACACGCTTTACGCGAATTGTCGACAGAACGCGAATTTTCATCGTAGCGATAATTAATTATAATAATCGGTGTGCCGAGAATCGGTGAAGACCGGAGAACAATAGCAATTTCAAGTTCCAATGCGGCGCAGTCTTGCTAGTTTACCAAGATATCTAGCTCTTGCAGAGTTAGTTAGAAATTTGAATTTCGACTTGAAAGGACTTGAAACAAGAACGAGATCCTTACCTTCAAGGATGGCCTGGTCCTTATCTTCTCGTTGGCCCACCGATCTGCAACAACGAAAAGAGAACAATGAGGAGAAAATTGGAGTGGTACGGTTTGTTTTCATTATTATTATTGCAACATATTATCGTAAAAATTAAATTAAGTATGCTCGCTGAGCACAAACATTATTATCGCAACAATTTAGATCGATACTCGTTTGTGTGGTGGGTACACTTGCCATAAACTTCCTGCTTGAATAATAACACAATTTTACGTTGGCAAAATATTTACGAAACGTTGCCGCTGCAACGAAACCAGCAGCAACTGCTTTACTCCTTTACGAAGAGAAATCGAAGGTTACGCTACGACAATAACGGGATATCCGGCGATAGGATCACCGCGCGGCGACATTAATCCTTTGTGCAAGGCGTATCGCGAACTTGACGAAGAGTAACAGGCGGAAATAAGCGATCCCTGTCACGAGGCGAGGAACGGAAGAAATACCTATAAGCCGATACCGAAAGAATTAGCTGGCTACGAGGACGCCATTTAAGCGAGTTGTTGCAAACTTCTGTAAGCTTTGTGCTAACTAGAGGCACGGAGAAACGGGGCTTATAAACTGTAATACTTGCCTGTGACTCTTGCCGACCTAAGTCTTCACAGCGCACCGAATCGAATATTCTTGTCATGCTGTACACTGTGCAGAAAAGCAATTATTTTATTTCTGTCCAACATCTACCTCAAGGTACATCTTTATTTTAAACACTTGGAGCGACTACTGAATGCCTTCACGTCTGATTGTTTTAAAGTTTTAAGTTTGGATTTGCGAGTTGCGAAAGGTGGGAGTCTAGTCTGTAAAAGTCTAGTAAGTAAAGAGCTGAAAGTTATTAATTTACCCACGTTTTAACTCTCATATTACAGATTATATATTTAATAGCAGTAAGATTTTAAGAGATAAAATTTTATACAATATTTAACAATTTTTTTATACTTTTTAAAATGAAAAGATTAAATTATAATTAAATTATAATTAAATTATGTTATCATATATGTTGTATTTTATATTTAATAGAGAAAAAGAGATTATCCAGAGGAATTGGTGATTTATTTCTTATCTTCATTCCATGACTAAACTATCGCATAGATATATTGACATACATGGCGCGGCTTAATCTTTCACATCAATCAGATGATACCGCGAATTCGACTTCCCGCTTTCGATCAGAATGAGTCTCTCGGAATAGCTCACCGTTTTCGAATGAAATCGAGTCTTTGTTTATATCACTGTTAGTAAGCACTTCAGCCAGTTTGAAATATATTCTATCTCAAACATTGATCTTTTTTTTTTTAGAGAGCAAAAGTTTTCCCCAATGAAATCATTCTATTTAATTTATAATGTAATATATTTTGTTTTTTTCTATAAGTGTGTTGGATAGAATATGCAAACTTAATATTTAGAAATTCTAAATATTAAATTTTATTTTATAATACCCGTCTAAATGAGCTGTACTATAAAACAGTTTTTCTCCTACTATATGTACAAGCAGATAATCTTCAATAATGTATAAACAGATTTCACATGAAAGACTCGAGGCGCAACAAAGCTAATGCTCATTCGCTCGTGATTTCTTGCTAAGAGGATGAAGATTCAGATTTCTCTCGCGGTTTCTTTGTAATTTAATCCCTTTTAGCTACCGCTAGCAACAAAATGGCAAATCGAGTAGAGAAAGAAATGAGATATCGAGGTCAGGTGTATTTCAGTTCAGAGTTAGTCACCGATCTCGCGATCGCGCGAAAGGGTGAAGAAAGGGGTGAAGAAGGGAATCAAGAGAAGTGGGGGCGAGAGAGAAGCGAGGTACAGTGAACAGAGGGTCCTGTATTCAACCAGAAAGGCGGGATGCGGCAGTTAAAAGCCTCGCACAGTCTGCAAGTTTCTGGCGATACTTACGAGCGATTTGAGATTTAAGGTCGACTCGACGCCATTCATCGCTAAAAGCCTCGTATCTACGCGGCTGTCGGTTTTAATGATTAATACAGCTCGTCGCTCAAGGATTAAGTCGTAGTAGATAAGCGAGGCGGGTGACTCTATGCCCAGGCGAGAGAGTCGCACGATGAAAGGAACTGAATCGAGTTCCATTTTTACATTGACCTTAATTTCGTTCCCAAATCGTGGATCTCTCAAAAGCATGATAAAGTCGACGAGGTAAAGGATTTATACGAAATGCATTAGAAAACGTGAAGATAATTTGTGCATTCATAAATTTAAATCGATTACATAGTTATTTAATATTCAAAATTAGAAAATATTATACATTCTCACGAATTAGTTGAATTTGAGAACTTGAGAAAACAAAAAAAAATCGTACAATCACGATTTCACGAAGATAAATAATTCATATATCCGTGCTCTATATAATTTTCTTCGCTAATGAATTTCCTCTGCCTCAGCGTACAACCTTATCGTTTTGCTTCTATCTTTTTTTACTTTTTCGAAATCAAAAGGAAAATTCCAATTAAATGTAATACAGAGTTATGAAAAAGATTCACACAAAGGTTTACACAAAATTTCACGATGCGGTACGCAGCTCCCAACTTTACACATTCTCGTTACCGCTCAAGCTCATTTCTATAGCGTCGCCGAACTGAACCCGCCATCGCTGCCACCACCTGATAACAACGTGCCGGGCATCGAGTGAAAATAAAAATACGAGACGCGGCTTTTGTTCGGCCGCGATGAGTCCGAACAATTCCCGTCCGCCCGTTTAATCGCGACGTCCATTTATACAGCGGGGAAGGGAAAGGGACGGAAGGGAAAGAAAAAAAAAATAATTGCAAACGAAGCAACGGGGATCACCGGCTTCGTTCGGAAGAATCGAGCGATCTCGCTCCTTTGTCCAGCAGGATGCTCCTTCCATCGCTGCGGTATTGTTCATAATCCTCGACTCGAAAGCACCCACCGAGTTTTTTTTTTTACGACCGCCAATTGTCAGACTGCATTTCGCACGTCGGCAGAAGGGATATGATGCCGTCGAAGCGGATTAAATCGCCGCACGTAATCCTGTCGCGAGCACCTGCCAATCCGTCCCACATTTCGCTAATTAATCTCACTAATTATTCGCTAGTTGGGTTCAGCGGCAAGAACAAAAAGCAGTCACCTTTTTCAACCTCACGATAATAACGCGACTAATCGCAAGAATAATCTTTCTATCTTTTAATTTTTAAATAATTATAAATTTTTCTAAATATATCGGCAAATCTTGGCAAAGAATGTCTTTTCATTAAATTATACAGTAAATTACTGATAAAATTGTATTTATATTTTCCACTTCAAATAATAGAGTGAGAGTTGAAAG
This sequence comes from Acromyrmex echinatior, assembly GCF_024713525.1. Classification (NCBI taxonomy): domain Eukaryota; kingdom Metazoa; phylum Arthropoda; class Insecta; order Hymenoptera; family Formicidae; genus Acromyrmex; species Acromyrmex echinatior. The sequence goes on from NC_141869.1 coordinate 492,569, forward strand.
GAACGAATGAATAATAAAATAAAGGGTAACGAGATGGATAAAGAGCTAATAAAGAGCTAATAAAATAAAAATTGAAAACAATCAAGTAATTATGGCAATAAAATTACATTTAAAACTGTACATGCGTAATACACATGTTTCTAATCAATATTAAATAAGTACTTATTTAATAAATTGATATGCAGTTTCTCTTAAGAAGATACTATATAGATAGAGTTTTTTTGTTCAAGTTATTTCTATATATATAATCGAGACAAAAACTGTTTTCACATTTGGAATGCAAATACAAAGAGCGCCAGCGCTTATTTCTGTGCCACAGTTAATTGGTTTACAGCGACTGCAAACTTATTTAGTAGCGGCAAGGTAAACTATTAATTAATATTCCCGTTATTACGCGTTTTACATCGCGTCGACCAAGAAGACAGAGCCTCCTTTATTAATTCAATTCATGGGCGAGTAATCTCCGAGAGAGAATCAACATTTATATTTTCTGATAAATAAATCCCGAAAGGGCGAACGGCTTTAGGTTTGTTAATTAGATCACAACGATAAACTCTCAACGCGCGCTCAGAGATAAACTCTTAATTAATTAATTAAAAGAACTCTTCGGCCTGGTCTCCGGAAAATCTCCTTCGGTTACTTTCTTTCAAAGTTGTCCAAGGACCAAAGTCACTTAAATGAAGATTACATGCGCATTCGCAGTTGATAAAGCGGCCAGATATTCGCAACTAATCAATGTAATTGCATAGCGCACAAATCCATTTGGTTGATAAATTTTTGGCGTTAAAGAAATTAAAACTCATATTGCATTCGACATATTCATATTTCCTATATATATATATATAATTTTATATTCTCCATCAAATCGTGTAACGATTATTAATAAGCGTTGCAAATAAAAAATAAATTGACAAAGTTGCCTAACATATTGTCAAAGTTATATTAAAATTACATCACAAATCATATTAACAAAGTTAAATAGTAATTATAGATGTGTATAACAATAATAAAATATTTTGCAAAAGCATAATTTTCGTAATAAACTAATAATCGGAGAACAAATTTGCAGTAAATGTTAGTTAATTAACATTTATTAAGAGTAAACCAATATTCGCAGAATAAAGCAAATGTTTATTTTGTTATTCATTTTTGAAATGACAAGGAAATTACTTGTATAATAAAGAAGCATTCAAGAATGTTAAATCAATTTTCTTCATTGCATTAATCATTTGATTTGTTTCAGATGTAAGAACAAAATGATCAGATGCGGAACAAAATACTAATTACAAGGTTCTCTTATTTATCACTCATGTCATATACAAAGAAAGTTTATCAGAGATACGGGTAGATGAGCTATTAATAATTTTCCAGAAACATCAGTGTAGAGTGCAACAAACCATTTACATTATGCAATTCGAAACGGAGAAACGTAGAAATAATTGCGGTGCAATTTCCTACCTAGAGAGTAATATTTCCTATATGTTGTTCTTGTCTTATTATCTTGCTTATCTGTCGCTTTATATATCAAGTACAATAAATAGTGAAGCTTCACAGGGCAGTCTTGACAATACACTTTGAACTGGGAACACTGGGAACTTCATAATCGACTGCATTTCTATCAAAATGATAGAGGGATCGCGCTAATCTCTACGCGATAATCGCGGCGACGAATTAACGGGTCCTCCTGCCCGTCAATTACCATAATTAATTGGCGATTGATTAATGGTGACACGTGGAATAACGTGCCGCGACGTCCGAGCGCGTCGATTGTTCGTACCAGGCGATTAATCGAGCCGCCGAATTTCCCCCTTTCCCCCTCCTCCCCCTCCCCTCCCTCCCCCGGCTAGCCTGAAGGGATAATTTATTTACCGGGTGGCTCGTTAATAAATTAAGACCGGCGTGAAAGCTTAATGAAACGTCTCGCGATGTCGCTCGAAGAATTACGAGCTTTCCTCTCTCTCTCTCTCTCTCCCTCTCTCATCCAAGCTCTCTCCGTTGCGTCGAGACCGCAAAAAGGATTCCGAGCGGTCGCAAGGACTCACGATTACGATCCCGAAGGATCGGAATGATACACTAGTGTTTATCCGAGAAAGAGACAATCGATCTTGTTAAGGATATAAATAATTATCGAAGAAGAGAAAATTGTGCAGAGTAAAGCATTTTCTAAAACACGCCTGACTCAGACTTAGACTACACTCAGGCGTACACGTCGTGAAACAGAAGCCAATAAATTCAACAATAAGTTCGATAATTCTTTGCAATGCTTCCTTCCATAACTGTGCTCTTGCCGGTTGCACTGCGTCGTGTATCCTAGCCGGGGCCGAGCGAGTTTTTTTTGCGACCGAGAGGAATATTTTCCCTGCAGGAGGAAAAAACGCGGAACCATTGTTCTGAACGGCGAGCGTGGAAAAGAGAAAAGTGGAAAAAGACGTAACGAACAGACGCGACCGAAGAAAATGGATCGACCGGTCATTTCGCCTCCTACCACCTTCCGCTTCCCTCTGTTGCTGGATGCTGAAAGAGTATATAACCCCTTTTTTAGGGTTGCTCCTACAAAAAAGGTTATACGAGTAGTTTTTCGGTCCATCCCCTCTTTTTTTTTTTTTTTTTTTTTTGGAGGGAGTTGCATCGACAGATCGACACACATGAGAGTCGCATCATCTGCTCAATGATGATTAACTTGCAGCGAAAAATGTAATAAAAAGAGAGAAACACACACTAGATAATATGCTAGAGAACAAGAGAGAGAGAGAGAGAGAGAGAGAGAGAGAGAGAGAGAGAGAGAGAGAGAGAGAGAGAGAGAGAGAGAGGCGGACTATGATGGAATTTATTGCAGTCGATGTTCAACGTTGGACATTCGCGAATCGAACTAATAATTCGCCCAACCAGAAATATCGGTGAAATACAGACTTTTCACTTGCGTGAAATTATTTGCGTACTAGCCATAAAACATTTTCATCCATCGAAAAGGAACGTAAAAAGTATGCCGAATACAAGCTACATCCAGGTTAAAAACATACGGGATACAGATTTAAGCTGTCCGATATATTGAGTCCGACAATTCGATTGGATATTTCACTATCGGAATTTTGGCTCGAATTGTAATTATCAGAAATTGAATAAAAATTGTATTTTGCAATGTTAAATATTAAAAGAATTAATTACGGCATTTCGTTATTTCTAGAGAGCTCGCGTTTTTATTTAATCACATACGAGGAACTAAAACCGCGATATTATTGTAAATATGATTACGGCTCCGGTGGTGTTGCAGCCTCGCAATTTCATGGACGTGCATTAATAACGACGCCGTACTGTCCTCCTGGCATAATTCCATATTTTTATTACAAATCCGCGTACACGTTGTACCGTGCATTACCACGAGCATCAACGACAACGAGGAACAGTTGAGGAAAATGTGGCGAGTCCTTCGATGCGCTCAACGCTAGTCCGCAGAGTGCACTGTATCTTTTTACCCTAGTTTCTCTTTTCAACTCTCTATTCCTCTCTATTCCTCTCTTTCCGTACCTCTATTTCTCTCTCGACGCGCGATTTAATTTAAGTTTAATGCGAGCCAGCGCACGTGGTCACGTACACTCAACAATGGCGAAAGGCTTGGTATCCAAGTAGAGAAACGCATCGGCGAAATTCACGCCGACGCTTCCCGAGGCACCCGGAGCCGTAACTTAATCTACCGGGTGTCTCGGAATGAGATAAAACAAAACAAAGAAGTTGTTCGCAGAGATTTTTCTCTCAGGGCGGTACAGTCTTTAGCGTAATACGTATTGTCGCAAATTTATCGCTATTCGATACTTTGGTAGTTTTGTTGAACCTGGCACAGACTCGATTTGCTCGAGATAGTCAGTGAGTATAACACACATACAGTCGAAAGTTGTACAGGGTAAATAGCGGAACAACGTAATGTAGCGTAATGTAGTATTTTCTTCCTCCAAGCCCAAGCAACTGGGTAATAATCCTAATAATCGATGTCAATAGAAATAAGACGGATAAAGTTCTCGCAAGCGCCGCGTCCGTCTGATACACGTGTTTCCCGTTCACCCCATAGAAGCCATCTAAACTCCCGACTATCGGTTTAAACGAAACGCTTTCGATCACGATATAGTGGGCACGTAAAGCACGTGCGCCCCATGATAGCACCGAATAAATATCCAAGTTGAAAAATGTCAGCGATTGGCGATCATAGAATCGGCTACTTTCGCGAACACGACCGGCGGAAATTTCAGTTAAATTCTACGAATGCATTTTATTACCGTTACTTATTCATATCTCTTATCTCAAATAACTTGCAGCAAGTCGCAGCAATAATAATAATTCTGATTAATGCTCCGTTATCTCTTGAACGTTTACATTGTGGAGATAAACAGTAGAGGTAACAGATATAATAGAGGTGACAGTAACACGCGTTTACATAAAAAAAAAATTACTTAAAAAAATTAATTAGATATCTCGTTAATGAGTATAACGTATTGGATTAATTGGGTTTTTTAAAAATAACTAAAAAATAGCATTAAAATAGCATTTTCCAAACTATTTGAAAATCGAGTTTATCGGTATACTATTTCACAGCCATCACCGCCGTTACCGTACATCCTGCGTTTAAAAAGTTTTTCGAAGATAAAAGTGGTTTTTATCGCTATCGCGCCATAATCGTTACGCTTATGCGCGTCGCCGGGGCGTCGCAGGATAATCACCTCGCACGAAAATCTCGTTCGCTAATCCGCTTGACGAAAAAATCGCTAACACGCAGAATGCGATTTTGTCCCACGAGCGCGTTACCGCTCACGAGATAAAATCGCGAGTGGCTCTTTTGATCAAAGGCGCAGAAGCTTTTTCACTAATTTGAAAAACATCGCGCTTTTCGAGAGATTTTCGGCTCGTAAATTAAAAGTCGTCCGAAATATTAACCTCTTTAATTCTAGTTGCGGCGTGTAAAACATTTAATTTTGAAAATTGATTTCATTTTACTCCAACATTGAATATTTGTATGTACAATTAATAGAATTAATCTCGCATATCTATATATATATATATATAAATGTCACGCAAACTCTAGATTTCCTATTAGAAATAATATTAGCGACATTAATCTTGACGTACTGGATCTGACGTTAATTTTGATTAAATGTTGATATGAAAAGAGACCCCCTCCCTCTCTTGATTTATTATCGTAATATTTACGTTTATATGCGTCTCTGATATTTTCCAATATTTAACTTTTGACGCGCGTGGCGAATATCCGACGCGAAATAAATCTACTCAGAAAACTGCGCGAACTACGAAATGACTAGCCAACTTTTCCACAATACCCTCTGTCAGACACCGACCCTTTCGTTTCTATTCTTTTATTTCCAACACGTCGCTGCAATAGCCCGCGCGATCCGATCCACTTGCAGCATTCGGTTGCGCCGTTATTCAATTCATCGCCGGATTCAATTACCTCTGCGCGCGGTAACGGTGAGTAGAGGCATTTCCCCTGCGCACGTGCGCACACACACCCCCACACACACCCACGCACGCATACATACATATATACATATATACTCGGCAATAATCTCACTGTAAAACTCGACCACGCGACCTAGATCAACATCCACCTAGTTTTCAACTTCGCCGACTAATAGCGACGATCCCTCTTCGATCCTCAGCACTCCGGTGCACCGTGGCGCATTGACGCTTCACGTTACCTCCGCCCCCCGTAATACCTCCATACCGTCTCGTAAAAATATTTACAAAGTTTCTCCTTCGTGGTTCTCCTAAGTGCCCGATATAACTTTCACCCTTAGCTCTCATTATATCTCAGGGCAGAACGAATGGAACGTTGTTATCACGACTTAAAAAAACACGACTTAAACTTGCGCGATACCGATATTAATTTTATTATTTTTCTTTTTATCCCTTTGCGGCATCCCTTTGAAATCATCAAATTTCTTATTGCCAATTAATTGATTGTACGCACGTTATACGTAACCCTTAAGAGCCTAGGGTATCTACCTACCGATTTACCTTGTTAATGTATAACCTTTGTGCAGTTTACCAGTCCGTGATGCCTAACGGTAGTACACCGACGAACCACCAACGTTCGGGAAAACAATCTCTGAGCGATAGTCAACAATGGGTATTTACTTTGATGGTGGGCTACCGCTCGCCTATACCGAGTGCCGCTTGACCGAAACCGCTACTCTTTTTTTGCCCCGTAACTCCACCCCCAACACTCCATCAATCACCTGGTAATGGCAGCCCTTCGGTTTTTATTCGCGCTTATATATACGCGATAGTCCACACAAGAGCCGGCGATCGATGCAATTTATTCCTAATCGAGATTTTATTCTTCGCCAATTCCGATGTCGAGTGTTCTGTGAAACAAAAAAAAAAGTCTATTTCATTCTATTGATGAGTATGTTAAAATTTTGCACATAGATTTAGAAAGCGTAACAGAATATTTAAAAAATTATAATGCTAAGCTTATAACGGTCGAAGCTGGATCTTCATTGCTTAAATAATTCAATCGTGAATACTATATATACCATATATACCATTGTCTTTCAAACATATTAACATCTTTATAATGCCTGATTGTAGCATCAAATTATTAAAATTGCTTGTCAATTTAATTCGCGATTACTAGAGTTATAGTCCGGTAAAACAATTTGGCGCGCAGTTCGAAAAATTACCCATGGTAATTCAAGATTGATCGTGTTCTCACATATATGCGGTCTAAAATAAAGATTCTTAAAATATAAAAATGAAAAATGAAGAAAGAGATGCCTTCGGACACGATTTAGTTCGCGAGTCGACAAGCGATATTTGAAGGAAAGATCGTTCAGATCGATTAAACAGAAGCATCATTTATTTAAGGATTAAACCTGGAAAAAGTTCTAAAGACGTTATTAATTCTCACGGGACGAAAAATTTCAGATGAATTTATGACGCCTTTGTAATACCTTCTTGTATATTAAGACTTGATAAATTGAAAAGAGTTTAAAAGGAGAGAGGAGAGTGAAAAATGATCGATCACCTTGTAAGATATATATCTGATGTCTAGTCTCTCTTTCTTTAGTGAAAGATAATTAACTTTAACGTTAGAGCACACGAAAGAAAGTGTTTTTCAATCTGCTTTATTTCTATATTGTATAATCTTACATAATTTTCTATAAAAAAAAGTAACCAAAAAAATGTCAATTTACTCTGTGATTTCGACTGCGCGAATCATTTATGCAGAATCGACGCTTGGTTACATCCGTAACGCATTTTGGGGCGGAGTGAATTAAGCGTCGAATTAAATTCCTGTGTGATTTCGCATTGCGCGATCCGAGTGTCGCGTTTGCGCTCAACGGCAACGAGCACGATAAATGCGACGCGTTGAGCGAATGAGAAGGGAAGAGGGAGCGAAACAAACGGAACTGCCGGATACCCGAGGGAACCGGAACCGCTCGGATCGTGCATGGGACGGGCCGTGGTCGTCAAAACGCATCGGCGAGATAGTCCCCGACAATATGACAGAACAAAACGGCTTGCGACACGCCATGTCGCCATGTCGCCATGTCGCCATGTCGCCATGTCGCGTGCGCTCGCTCCCGCGGGAAAAGGAAATCCCCGAGTAGAGTTTGACAGGCGACCCATGAAACCAGCGATGTGCGTCCGACATTAGCGACTTTTCCGCTCCTTGTACTCGTCGACAGGGAAATATAGATGAATAACATGAAAAGTGAAAGAGAGGAGAGAGAGAGAGAGAGAGAAAGAGAAAATGAAAAAAAAAGAGCTAGAAGGTTGGTATAGACATGGAGAAACAAGTAGAGTGAATGAAGTGTAAAGCAGAGTGAAGTGGAACAAGTAGAAAAAGACGCAGACAAACGTGGATCGATAAAAACGGTTGGATAAATAGAGATACTCACTAGAGCAGGATAGGTTAAATGTCAAAAAAAGAAAGAAAAGGGGAAAAAGAAAAAGTGTGTGGAATGAAGATTTTATTATGCCTCAGGGGCAAATTGCTTCTGGTGCGGTACATGTACGTATCGAGAAATGTATAGCAAACAATTTATATAGAGAGTGTGAAACGTGCAGTGAACGTATGGACTATAATGACAACACACACAATCAACGAATTGAATATTCAAATTTCCAAATCTGAATATATAAATAAGTAAAATAATAGGCAAAAAATAGTTTCAAGATTTCATTTCATAAAAAACTCCAAATAATAGATCATTCACTAAAAATGAGCCAATGCGATACAAGTTATTCGTGCGTAAAAATATATTTATAAAACAAAATTACAGTAGTAGACGTTTCGATCCTTATTTTGGGTCCTCTCCAGTATCGTAACTAACGGATTAATAAATATTTCGTTTACAGTAAAACTAAACAAATTGTTGAGAAGATAATATAAAATATAATATAAATAATTCAATGTCAATTACTATATACTATACATACATATATATAGATATACCATATTTATAGTCATTCAAACTGCGCGCCGAATTGGTTTTTCAAACTTATGAACGCAATTAAACTACTGTAGTAATATCATAAATTAAATTAACAAGCTATTTTAATAATTTGATGCTCAATCAGGTATTCTGTTAAGATGTTCGTATATACTGAAAAATTGTAAATAGATTACGAAAAATATTACCTCGGCTGAGAGTCGAATCCGGAATCTCTTGTATTTCCTTTAGCCTTATATTACATTTGTCGTACAACGCATTTCAAACCTATTGATTGACTGTAAGAAAGAGAAGTTGTCGGATCTCTCTGTCCTATAATCAATCAATGAACTTAAAATTTTTGTCATACGACAAATGTAATACCAGCCTTAGACAACTGAGGCCTTAGTAATATTCTTCGCAATAATCAATGTATGTATGAAAAAAAACGTCTTTCTCTCAGGAGACGTAATGTAAACAAATTTTACTGGAGCGTGCATTTTGATATTTTTCGCAATAAATTGAGTTTTTCAGGATTAACATCTTCTTAACAGGATGCCTGAGTGAGCATCAAATTATTAAAATAGCTTGTCAATTTAATCCGTGATGTTACTACAGTAATTTAATTGTGTTTATAACTCTGAAAAATCTCAATTCGGCGCGCAATTTGAATGACTGCAAATATAGTATATATGTATATATTATAGTATATATGTATATTATATATAATATATAATTCAGATTGAATTATTTCAACATTAAAGAAAAGCTTTGATCATTTGTTAGGACCATTACTTCTATTCCTTATTGTTTGAACTTTCCAAATGCACGGTCCAGTAAGATTCTTATTGTTAATAAAAATAAGATACATCCCCGACCTTATAGCATCGGTATAGAAAGAAAACAATTTAATAGAAAGCTTATTGTGGAAACTAAGAGATAAGAAAGGCGAGTTGCGGGTAGATAAGGGTGAGTGGTAAGGAGCGCAATGGTATTGAGAGGGGAGATCGATAAATCTCGATTGTACGAGCGCATCGGAATCACCACAAGGCAATCCAATGCATGTAGCTGCACACGTGGAAATGTCGTTGACATAGAGAACGGTGACCCATGTATACACGTAGCTAGCTTTACGATCGGTCGGTGGACGTAGGCGAACGAATGCGCCAATACGAAGCTCGAGCTACCATCCGGTCCAACTTTGTTCGACGGAATTGCGGAACGCTTTGATGATGGATCGATGCGCACCGTGAGCTGCGTAGAGGCTATCGTTGTTCTAATGAGACGAAACGACATTGCGGATGCAATAACGCGATCGCAAAACGCGGCGGAAGCGTCGTTAAGCAACCAGCTACGTCGTCGTTTCGTTATAAGCGTATGTTTGTTTCTAAGCTAGATTCGATGATGGATTATCATATATGCATATGCAATGAAAAATACGAGTACATATAAATCTAGAATTGGAGGATTTTAAGAGGATTTCTCTGCGCGATGTACTGCGAATCTCATTGACAGACACAAATATATCGATAATATCTTTAAATTTCGATTTTGAAGCACATTGTGATCTTGATGCTCAAACCAATAAAACGGTACAAAGGCATAACAACATTATTTGAAAAAGCTTCCGAATAATCGTAATTTAAAATCCATCTCGTTTGGATGTGATTATTAAATCAATTCTCTTTCAATGTTAGTCTGATTAACAAGCAATTTTGATATTTAAATAATGACGATACAGATTTTCGAATCTTTTCAATATTTAACTAAAGCGCGTAGAAATGATCTTGTTTGAAAATGCCGATCATTTCAGACTTAATTATTTGAACGGTAAATTTGTGTGTGCGCCAATTAGTTTTATTTATATGCGATGTTTACTCAATTATCCTAATGATCGACCAGTGCGGGCACAAATTTTGTTTCGAGGCTTACCGGGTAAATGCCCGATTATGGATTTCGCATTTATTTGGCTCGAGTCGTTTATCAACGTCAACAGCGATGCGCGATTTTTGAAGCTTAACAATATTATCGACGTATCATCGGATTCGCGAAAGCGCCGATATAACCGTTATATACAGAAATGGCGCTGGCATTAGTCGTTGAGCGCTTATGCAATTTTGCGATTAAATACAATCCGCTTGAAATTTATTTCACAATATCAACAACATTCATTTTTTTTCATTCAATCCCATACGTGCTCTTCTACGTACGTATTATGAAACAAAAATTGTATCAAGAAGTAGCTATATTAGCTAGTTAACTAACGGGCTGCATAAATTTTGTATATATATTTTTATATATTATATATATTGTTGAATATAATGATATATTCTCTCTTGTATAATAATTAAATCGCTCTATAATAATTATAGCCTCCCTAATTCATTCTCTTCCTCTCTACCTCTATCGCGCTCGCGTTCATGCTTATGCGGGGTATATGTAAAACATTTGTTGAAAATTCAGCAACGGACGATTTCGATAGCGTATCGATGTCGCCGGATATGCAAATCTGCAATAATCCAAATAGTAAATCACTGGAACTGGCGCAATAGTTTGTAATTGTATTATTGCTCCTCAACAGCTATAGCCAGATTTACAAGCCGAGAGAGGTATAGCTGATCCGTCAACAAGCTGGTAATGATGCAACATGGCCGTTAATAATCGTCCACCCGTGATAATAATTTAGTGATCGATAATTTCCACTCGGTGATCCTACATTTCAACAAACCTTCCATTATTTATTACAACTGCCATTATTTTAATTATCTCCTTAGTATGCGTGTGTGTTTTCAATTTATTTATTCTATTATTGTATTTTATAGTTTCGAAATTTCGTAAAGCGTAATTAAAACATGCGATAAAGATAATTAACATGTTTATAATACAATGATATGTGATACACTAAATTTATTTACACTGTAATACAATTTAACAGACAGGACCGATGTGCGTGGCAAAATTGCATATAAAATCTCCACAATGTTATGCTTTGAGATTACTTTGTACTAAATTGTGTTTGTTTACGACGAATATTTTTCAGAATATTTTTGTATTCCAGTTGTATTCAGTGATACGCATTTATTTGTTGCCAATGTCTTTATTACATCGTATTCGCTTTATTTATTTCGGTTCGGCAACTCCAACTTCAGTTCGAGAGCTCGACAGCTCTCAGTAAAACGCAACCTAGGTTTGGATTTAACGTAATCCGAGGAAATTATGCTCGGAAATCGTGTTCGCCATTTACCCGTAGAAATGGATGCACGCAGACACGTACTCGGCTTCATAAGCAAGTTACTGCGAAATACAAATGCATGTATATAGTTCAAAGCCACGCCTCAAGCTTCCTCATCGACGATTCAAGATTTAATACTGCGTCCACTGATTAAATAATTTTTAAAAATTGTGGAATGCGAATTTTACACCCCGTGTAAAATTTCACCGTATCCTCATCTCATCTCGTCATATATATCGCGGAAGAATTCCTTATTAAAATTCTTAAGAAAATAAGAGGATAGAGAAGAATTGAATCTCCTTGAAAGATTCCCATACATGCTTACAAAGATAACTCGGATAATATCACATTTCAATTCAGAAATCCTCACAGATGAAGGTAATGATTTTCGAGCGGCATATTGTAGCGCTGTAACGGATTTATTAAGTGCAACATAGCTGGTTGCGAAACTGCGAAACAGGTTGGAATTGACTGGGAACTTAATTGAAAATTCGATCGCGAAAACTGCCATTTCAAGACGCTTCTTAATGAAATTAGCGAGAAAATACTGCAGCAAATAATGAATTTTCATGCTCGCATTTAATGTGATCCTTCAAAGTATTCTTTCAATAAACATTATTACTTTTGGTATGAAAGATCGCTACAAGTATTTTATTCCTCAATAAATGTCAGACAGAACGACGTATGTACATTGATAAATCGATCCGTGAAATTTCTTCCAGGTGTAAGTGTGTAGCGTTAGCATACGTATTCCTGTCGTTGCCTCAAACCTCATCGTTATCCGTGGCATCCAATATCGTCTGTGTTGCGAACATTGAATCACCTTTGACTTTCCCGGTTACCAATTCATCCAATACCGAAATACTACAGTTGTTCGTGTTCTCGTGATTTGCAAGGATGACCGAATTATTGTTTAAAATAATAATGTAAGGTACATATTTAATTTTTTTAATTTTCTGTTCTATTTAAGTACTCTACTCGTAATTGATTTAATAATGTTTGTCAGAAACAAATTTAATTTAAATTCATTAATTAAAAACAAAATTGTAACCATATATGTTACAAAAATTATTCTCTATAAAATTATACATCATTTAATATTATTCTTCATCGTATCATTTATAATAATTATTAATTTAATAATTTTCCGCGCAAAATTTCCACAAAATTTTGCGGCCGCGTACCTTCTCACGCTTAATCTTTACTCTTGAGTGGCCCTGATCGGAGAATAGATTGTGTTTGAGAGCATTATGTTAATATTTACACTTGCCTATGATAGAGAAGCCATACACGATGAGAATATTACATGCTCGATCAGCGTGGCCCGTGATTCAGAATGAAGTCAATAATCGGGACATTGTTCTGCCGACGAGAAAATAAACCAATTAACATCCTCCGACTGTGGCGCTTTTGGCATTTCGATATTCTAACCACAAATTTCCCACCGCATTTCCTAGTTTCCGTAGTATTACTCGCTCAGAGAGAAATGAAGATGTAAAATGAAAATGGCAAGAAGAGAGAAGGGGGGAGGGGTAAAACTTTTTTACACTGTTCGATTATTCACCTAAAAAAAAAAGCACGTCCGTTCTTTTTCACCAAAATATATAGCAGCGTCCGAAAGGACGGTTCGTCGAATTTCTCCTCGGGGGGTGGCGAAGAAATTTAGATATTTAAGTTGGTTTGCCGCGCGTACACCAGTGAGAGTTACCCGCTCGATGCGACTTAAATTATCCCAGATCCCTCGGGTCCTCAGGGCGAAAAAGGATCGAATAGGTTAGCCGATGTGCCGCAAGCGTCCTCCCGGGGGTGGCACTAAATTAGATAATGAAGCAGACTCCCCCGTTATCTAGCACGCCTGCTCGACTATGCGGACTGCCGGTTGAAGTGTATCGCTCTTGATAATCCAGCTTGCTTAACTCAATAAAAGCAGCACGGCAAAGTGTCAGGAAGTTGCAGATTAAAAGCTGATTCTTATTACTCTTGTTACTTTAACCACCAATTCCATCCAATCGCAAAATGCATGAGAGTTTATTAATATTTTATTGATGTACCTATGTAAGTTATACGAGAAATATGCGTTATATCAGCGTGAATGATTTAATGTACCATCATTAATCAGCGAGGAGGACAAGCTCCTTACAAGCGCTGAATTATCCGTCATACAAAGAAATATCGGACAAAGTTTATGGCGTCGAGAGAGTGAAAGGTTTATTACGATGTAAATTATATTATTAAGCGAATTAACAGAGAAACGCAAACGTCGGAACTAAGGAAGCGAGGCGCGAGGCGCGAGCGCACGTCAACTTCTAACAATATTATAGCTACGAAATTCGTAATTAGGAGCGGACAAAAGCAGAAAATTGAACGCGTCTGGCGTGCATCGTTCGCGCAAAGACGGAAATCCTCTTATCAAACTACAACACATCGAAAGATGGCAGTTTCTCGCGTGACGGTGAGCACCGCAATTCCGCGTCGCATAAGTTTCGCGACCAAGTTTCGATCTGGTCGCCGCGAAAGCCACGAGCGATTGCGATTCATGATGTATTCGGAATTCCCTGTCGGAATTGTCCTGTACAGAATTACATCCTTGCACCGCTTCTCTTACTTGTGTGTATCGCTTATCTAATATTTTCGGAAAACTCGCGGAATTAATTATCGTCAATCGTTGTCGTTGTCGTTGTCGTTGTCAGTTGTTCATTGAAGAAGTTTGAATCGATTAAGTAATTCGCGATGTATGACAAAGTAGACGGATAATGCCTCGATGAACGCACTCGCTTTCATCTTTCGGTTCAATGATCGCGGTCTCGTGTTTCCGCCGTGAGTGTCGTATTTATTCCGCGACACTAACCTCTCGAAGCGAAACTTCGTCACTTTTGACTTAGCGTTATCGAGATTTTCATTACATCGAATAAAACACATTTTATGTCGATAGACGTAATACTAATATAATTACGTAACACACATTTATAAATGCCGATATATTAGGTGTACAAATAAATACAGTTTCCGCCGTTTGACAAAAGACGGCGCCACTAGCAAGCTATGGTTAAAATTGTCTGATGTAAAACATTATATCGTAAGGTTGGGCATCTATCAACATAACCTTGAAATACTAGCGATTTCGTATCAGCATCATATATTTTTTTTTGTGCGAAAATGCCGAGTTTTGAGCCGAATAAGCGTCATTTGCGGGAACTTTTGATTTACTTCTTTAATTTGAAGAAATCTGCAGCTGAGGCTCATCGATTGCTTGTAGAGGCATATGGTGAGGCTGCCTTAAGTGAGAGAAGTTGTCGTGAATGGTTTCAAAAATTTAAGAACGGTGAATTTGACGTCGAAGACAAAGAACGTAGCGGAAGGCCGAAGACGCGGAACTGGAAGCGTTATTGAATAAAGATTCGTGTCAAACGCAAAAAGAACTTGCACTTATATTAGGAGCGACTCAACAAGCAATTTCACATCAATAAATGCTTAATTTTTGATAAAAAACGGCGGAAACTTATTTGCACCTAATATTATATCACGTTCGATTCAAATTTTCATTCGACAAGTGAAGCTGTTCTAATTTTATTGCCTTCCGTCGGCAATAAAAAATTGTTACACACTTATAAAAGTTTTAATGAGTTTTACTACTTACGGAAGTTAGATTGTATTTTTTACTTATTTTTTATAGATTTAAATTTATCTACTAGAATTTACAATAAACATATTGAATGTGCCTTTAAAATCCAACAATGTCGGCGGAGAGTTGAATAAATAATTCTCTCAGCCTTAAAACTCGAACGAAAGGAATGGACTCTCATTGCGCTCTTCGTTCGTACAGCATCCTGTGCAATGGCCGCGATAAATATGAGGTAACTTCCGACAATCTAAACCGCGAAATGGTTCGGTCAGGGCTTTAGAACGACGCCTACGAAGAAGAAGTGTTATTGTCTTCGGGAATTAGCGGCGACTTAATGCCAGGAATTTTCACCCGGCCGTCGACTTATTCTGCCTTCGTGCGGGTCGATCTCTTGCGTTTCGAAGCATGTCACGTAACAACATCAAGGTAAATCCGACCGACACTTCTGTGCCTCGACGAGAAAATTTCGAGGTTCGCATAAATTTTTTATACGTTTCTTCGAAGAAATGGTCGGTTTTAGAGATTGCGGTAGATTACGAAACTTGTGAAAGCTAAAACGCGAAAAGAATTACAAGACAATCTCGTAAAGTTTATCTCGCTGAAAAAGAACGATATCGATATAGCGAATAAATTAAAAAACAAGATGCAAAATTAATTGCGCTATTCTCAAACGCGAGAGTATATCTACGCGTATCATTAATATTCATTATGGCAATGTCGCGAAATTAACTCGTCACAAAGTTTTTCTTTCAAGATGGGAAAACAATCTTGAGACTTTGAGATTGACCCTGTAAGAAGCTAAAAGCCTCTTGTTAACTATTAATGCGGAAATGGATAAAAGTTAGCCTTCGTCAACGACACAAATGTATGCCTCATTAACGTCGACTCATTAAACTCATCAATATTAGGAAAACTCGGAGGGGACATCTTGACAGTCTATTAACTTCAGTCATTCAGTTATTTATCGTTCTGAGACGTGTGATCAACAACACGTTAACAACACGAAACAGTTGGTTTTTTTCTGTTCAAAAAACAGATCGATATATAATAACGCCGTGAAGATGGATGTAAGGCGATGATTGAAACCTTCTCAAAATACCGTTGCAACGGCTGATTCACAATGCGAGATCGGTGATTTGGAATTTCTGCTCGTAAAGAGAAGGAAAGAGGAGGGGAGGAGAGGGGGAATTACAAACCCAAGTCGAAGAACACCTGCTTCTCCATCTGGATTATTCCCCGCAGAAGGCGCGCATGAAAACTGTAGTAATTTAAAAATGAGAGGGTTCGCAGACCAGTCCCGGTCTCCCTACTTTGAGCTCAAAAATATATTCAAATTAAATTTTAATCTTTAATGCGCTCTAAGTTCTTTCATTTTGATATTTAAATATTTAATTGTACTCCACGTCGTTCTTCTATGCAAGTATTTCATTTCCATTTTAAATATTTAATATCTCCGCCGGTATGCGCCATTGTCTCTGAAGAACAAAGATTAAATATCTAAAGCCGTGCGACACCAGGAGTTCGCAATTTCTTTGTAATATCTTCATTAGCATAATTTCTTTATCATAATACCTTTCCTATCCATCTATCTATTCATCCATCCACTTTACCGGAGTTAAACTCGACACGCACGTAAAACATTCACACCCTCTACTACAGCATCGATACCCGCGCGCATGTACGCGCGACGACGACCGATATATCGGTGTTAGTGCTGGGGTGCCGGCGCTGGGAATCCCCCGTCTACCCCCCGGGATGCGTGCACTTGATATCTATGCATGAGTCGGCGCACACGCGTGACACGCTCGAGCGTGTCGCGACGACACGCTAACGCAGCGTGCAGGATCACGCACAGGGAGCAATTCATACGTGTGTACGTGTATGACGCGTATGACGTGTATGACGTGTATGTATATGGTATATGTCTGCGAGGGGGGGAGGGGGGAGGAGGTAGTTAGCCAGTGCTCGGTGGTTGCAGCGGGTCGGGGTGCCGTTGGAGCAATAGTAGTAGTGATGGTAGGGTGTGTGGCGTAGCCCCGGGATCGATCCAGGGACCACGGCATCATCCTCCAGCCCTCAACGACCGACTCAACCCGGCCCTTCCACCCCCCGAGGCTTTGGGAGGCCAGCCACCCTCGCGCAACTACCTCCCCCGCCTGAACCGCGCCCGTGCCGTGCCGTGTGCGCGATCGCCTTATGGAGGTGGTGGCTCCTCTCTATCATCCTGCACAAATAAAGCCTGCATACGGAGCGTCAGGGTATATGTGAAGGGCTCAAACGGCCCTGTGGCACTCTGGAAATGGAAAAGAATGACTTCAAAGGGCGCTCAAGGGGATGTTGTGTCTCGAAGAAGGAGAAATGGAAATCGACGAGAGAATTCTAAACGTTTCTGATAGTTCCGTTCGGTTTAAATCGAACACTAAGATAAACGGGATGACTCTTTGCCTATCTGAACTCGACCGCTCAATGAATCGACGTGAACAAAATGATACATATGTAGTGGATATTTTTATTTAAAAATAAAATCAGATTAGAGAGCATGTTTTCCAAAAATTTGTTTCAGATAATTGATATTCAATACAAAAATGTTACATTAAAAACTAATACTCGGCATTTTTTTTTAATCAATCTATAAATATGTAAAAACGTGCATAGTATAGGCTTTTTATTGTGCGAAAGTATACTAACGAACTCTATTGTCTCTCATTTTGCTAGAATATTAAAGATATTCGATTGTGTGAAAGTTACTAAACAAATCGATCGGATGTTAATTAAATTATGCGAAATATGGAAAACATTGAAGGAAATAAAAGGCACTAGATTACATGATAATTTGGATTACATAATAATCTCAATAATGAAGTTTTTTGTAGACAATCTTTTAGAAATTAATGTCAGCAAAAATATCGAAATAGCGACAGTGCAGGGATGGGTAAGTTTGCCACGCTGCCATTTCCTTTGGTTGCTTCGCTTGCAGGAAAGCTCTTCGTTGAGGGAATGGGTTCTCCGAGCTTTCGGGCGTGAGAGCGGATGGCGAACGGCAGGCCTCTCGATCCGACAGGGAAAGCTCTCTCGTCAAAATCCTCACCGACGCGAGCGGATTCGAATCCGCGCGCGCGCGCGCACAAGTGCGCCTATTCGACCAATAAAAGAACCGTTGCGAACGGATTCGACGGTTTCTCGATATGTAATTTCCCCCACAGCGCGCAAAAAAAAAAAAGAAAGAAAGAAAGAAAGAAGGAAAACAAGAAAAAGCCGAGGGAACATTTCCGCCGTTTATTCCAGCGAGTAACCTCACAAATGAGGCGATCGCACGGCTTAAGCGACGCGAACCAAGTTTATCGCGTTTCGACGTATCGAGTGCTTTAAAGCTGCGAATGATAAAAAAAACTTTCAAGAAATAAATTGAAGCTAAAAGCCGAACGATAGAACACGAATATGGATATTTATGCATTTGCACATTTGAGCGGAATTGTGGCGACACGAGGTAATCTCCAAGATAATACTTTTAAAATATAAACGAGATTGATAAACGAAATTAAAAGTAAGAAATTATATATCGTATTTAATGGGAGCAGTAATCGTAGTATTTGTTAGCGTAGAAAGGTAATGCAATTTTTTAGACTATCTAAGACGATGCAGTCCTGTAGTCTAACAGTATATATATTGTAGAAAAGAAATGTTTGTATGGAACTCTAATGGTTATCCGTGTTATCGTTCCCGGGTCAAGAACTAATGTGATTGCCGTCGAACAGCCGGTGTAATAGTCGGAAAGTAATAGTACATAGTTCGACATTGTCGAGCGTTTATCGGTTTTAGCCACGAAAGTTCCAAGCCGTTAAAATAATTGCGACGCGGAGAAAGAACGTTACGAGGCGGAGCCACGGCAGAGGGGATGCACAAATTCGTGGCCGATTAAGAGCCGGGAACGTGCAATATCCTCTCGAGGAATTTAAATCAAGCCGTTGCGTGGCGGCAATCTCGTCGGTCGGGTAATGTGCGATTTGCGTGGAAACGAAATGCGATATGCCGCGTTTAAGCTCGAGCTCAGGTCCGAGTACTAGTTTCTCGCGAGAATATCAAGGAGCCACGCAATAGTTTCCTCGAGTAAAGGACTCCAGTCTATCCCCCTTCCGTCTTTCCCTTCCATCCGCCGACCATTTCCTCGGAATGCCATTTTATGGCAATCCGCCAGGTGAATCTAAAAGCGACTGAGAAAGACGAATATCACGATCGCATGTTATGTTATCGTCTCAGATCTACGCTCATGTAATTTTTAGAATATCAATCTTGATAAGTGCAGATTGGATATTTATTTACTTCAATTTTTATTGAAAGACGCAAAATGGATGAGAATTCAATTATACGTGTATATAATATATTTTTATCATTCCAAGTGATTACAGTATTATATAAGAGAAAATTCAATTAAACCCAAAACGCAATGACATTCCAATTGGCATTGGTGTATCCGAGCGTGGATTATAGGACGCTAGACATTCTGTAGCTTAAACTAACTTGGTGTAGGAGATCCGCACACTCATACATTCCCAGTACATAGCCGTGAACTTTCCCGTCATCCTTCGTGGGAACTTCCGTGTGCGATGTACCTTTCTTCCAGTTCCGCGAAAGATTAAATAACGGATTTCCGCGTGGCGGCCAATCAAATAATCAAAGGTCTTGGATCGCTGAACGATTATTCTGATGGCGGCTGATAGGGATATTCATGCCTCGGCTGTGATGACAAACAAAGAAAAACGACATCAAAGCGTTATAATTGCATAGCTAGAGACACGTTCTTTGATCATCCTTGTCTCGAACGTCGCCTCTAAGGGTAAGTAAATCGATGATCGAGTTTGAAGGCAAGTAATCCTTCTCCAAGAGTACGCTCTGTATTGGAAGTACGTAAATTCATCTCACTCCCTTTCCTCTGATTTGCCGCAAATTTGTTCTTTTGCTTAGCGATCCGATTAAAACTCATAAATATAGTTTAAATAAGAGCAAAGTATTTGTAACTGCTTGTAAATAGAAGAGATCGATCAGAAAATCTTTCAAAACAGGTCTATGGTGTGCAGAAACTCTTAAAAACGCCTTAAAACGCCTTAAAGAATAAAATTTAAGGTACTTCTCTTTAAGATAGATCTCTTTTATTATACCAAAGAAATTAGAGATAAGATATCGGTTTCTACCGGAATCCGTCAGGCGGTATCTTACATCTCGAAATTTGAATTATCTTTACCTTGTGAATTGCAGCGAAACTTACCGAGTTGAGAATGTGGTTCTAGTAGTTAATACCGAGAGATGCGGCGTGGCAAGCCAGTGGCAACTCTCATTACGCCTTACAAACAGTATCCTGAACTTATGGCTGATTAGGACAAATGGAAACGGGGCATCCCGACGGGCTGCGCGCGCGCGCGCGCGTGCGAACGTTATATGACGTGCTCGCGCTGTTAAGTCGGCCTCGTTACAGCCAGTGGCAAGATAACGAACGGCCACGTGGCAGCTCTCGTTGGAAGGAACGGTTGCTAGGTGACGTGGCTGTATACCCCGTGGGAGTCCCCGTATGTCTTTCAGGATTACCGCCTCATTACCGCGTGATTAGAGCTCTAACTAATAGGGTCCTGAAAATTTCTTTTTCGTCCTGCTCGAAAGACGTTGTAAAATGAGCGAACTCCTTACATCGACCAGGGCGATGCGGTGGTGCGGCGCGATGATATTGCACTCGATTACCATCTAATTAGGGTGTAACGCGCTACCGCAGCCTAGCGAGTAAAGTGAGAAATTTTCCCTTGCCTACACCCCTCTTTCCATCTCATCCCCGAGAAGATAAGAAAGACTTTATAGAACGGTGTGGTGGTGTCACAGGGAGCAGGATGCAGCTCGTAAAAGCGCTCGTTAAGGTCTACACTGTGATTACGCGCACCCCGACATTTTCAGGACTGATCTTCATCGAGGAAGGATTTCCTGTAATCGGATAAGCGATTAATTCCCGTTCCGTAAACGAGAGCCTTGGGCGCCGTTGATTTTTAATAGTCCAAGGCGAAATGATAGTGTCCTCGTTTCCACCTCTTTTAAGAATTTCTCAATTTTAACTGTAACGTTCTGAGGATGCATAAATTGCCGCCAAGAGAACCATGGTTTCATTAACAGTTCCTTTTGATAAAGTTTATGCAAAGTAAAGAGCATTCAAGACTGGAGAATTTTTCATGAAGATTGAAATAGAAAACCCTGGAATATACCTTGAAACTAAATTTCTTTTAGGAATATATATTTATTATATATATATATATACATGCATAAATTTGTTAATGTTAGGTATGTATATTATATATTTTTCGTATCAATATCATGTTTATATCATTTTTAATTTTTATAATTTGTACGTACCATTCTATATTCGATTAATCTACATATTATAAAGTTGCAGCGGATAATTAGTCATTATGTTACTTAGAAACTATTTCGTAATAATAAGATTCTATTCAAGTTTTTTACGGAGATCAAAATGAAGGTTAAAAGAACAGTTTCAAGCTCCCAACATCCAGATGTATTCGATAGAACGATAAAAACGAAAGGTCTAATCCTGTGCACCAGCGGGATCTTTTATCCTCTCGCGAGGACGTCTCCATCCATTTCCATGGAAGAAGCGCCTTATGGAAACCCTCCGTCAGGGGATAATAAGGCCCGCATGCCAAGCACGAAGAGTATGGCATGTCGTTAAACGACCTCCTCGACTTTTCCCCGAAGAATTCTCTCTGTCCGTCCCCTTTTCCTCCTCCTACTCTACGCTCGCTCTCAGCCTCGCCTATACCGTTTTGCGAATCCGCCAGAGGATAGAGGGAGATGGTGGGTGCAAGAACACCTGTATTCCAACGAAAGATAACGATTATCACGGCAGGATGCCTCGGAATATGGCACGGCGCAATTTTTATGGAACGTCCCGACGCGAAATTCCGCAAAAAGTCGCCGCCTCATGAAATTATATAGTGACGTTAAGTTATGCGGGATCTTCTTTATCTCTTCTTTTTTTCACTTCCTGTCGGCACGCGATAGGAAACGATACAAAGATATTGGCAAAGATATACTGATAAGAATACGAAGGAAAATCAAGATCCATGCGCACATCCATGTATGATCAGAATGTTTGGAATTTGGATTTTAAATTAAAAGAAATTAAAAGAAGTTGAAAGGAAATTAAAAAATTAAGTACATGGAATATTTAATTAAAAATTGCGCGAATATCGAAAATTAGAAAGATTTTTTAACGAGATCGTTGTGTGCAGGTAAAGTAACTACTAAGATCTTCAAAAGCTAAGGAGAGATTTTAGATTTGAAAAACATTATTACTCGTTTCCGGTTCCGCGTTTCATCAATGTTGCATCTCATCGCGCTTATTCAAGACACTCCATATACGTACGACGTATCATATTCTCTCACGTCCAAAGAGAACTCGGATCCCGGTTAAGCATTCCGTCGCGAGGTACACGTCGGCTTTTATGTAGCTACACGCTACTACCTACCCCGGGCAACCCTTCGGTCTTACGAGCCCTTTCTCGTCGTCCATTACGGGAAAATGGAGCGCGCGTGCTAAGTGTCGCGCAACATTTCCCCACTTTCCCGCTCTAATGACTCCTAGCAAGACTCCGATTCGCCCAAAGCTCGTTTAATAAATGCTTTTTCTAAGTCTATTATCAAAGGTTGAAAAGATGATTGATGTATTATTAAATCAACATGTGTTCCCAGAAGACGTAGAAAGACGTGAGTATTGAATACTGAAAATACTGACAAAGCGACTTTAAATTTCTAGTATCGAATCTCCAAATCTTTGAAGAAGTATGCGATATTTCATTTCATATTTTCATTCATATACATAGACTATCTTTCTACTTGTGCATTATCCTATATACTTAATATTTCCTAGGTTTTTTTCTACTTCTAATCGAGGATTTCTCCCGGAAGAAACGCGTTGAATTCGTCTCGCAGGCTTGCGTGAGGCACATTTGTCTCCAAAATGCCGCGAGTCCTGTGGGATCCTTCCTCATCATCTACCGCCGACAAGTGGGTCGCACGTGCTGAATGTTACAACAAGCAACATCTCGCGGTTTTGCGCCTCGCTTGGCAATTTTGACGGACGGTTAACATTTTACCGAATAGACCAACGGTGAATATAAACTCAGTTGCCATTTTACCACATCATACCGCAAAATTTCAACATAAATGATATCTCAATAATATGTATCATGTAATTTTGTATGTTGTAATGTTTTTAGTACTATTAATATTATTAATTAATTCCCTCTAATCTGTGTTTATTATTATAAATTTTTATATTATAAATATGAATACATATGTAAATAAATATCAATATAATCAGTTTTCGCAATTTTAATATTTTCAATTCTCATAAAAATCTTCTTTAGGTTTGACAACTTTATAATAATTAGTTTTGTACACTTGTACTTTTTCTAAGGAATGATTTCCGACTCCAAAAGTTCATATCCATGTTAAGGGCGAAGAGAAGTTTAGTATGGAAACGGAAGGATGAATACTGAATAGCTGACTTGTCATGTCGAAGCCACGCGAGGCGATAAACGTCATGTCAGTCAAGCGGCTGACCCCTCTGGGGTCATCGTGACGTCAAAATCGATCGATGATGGCGTTATCGAGAATGATGACGTTGACGTCAGTCTTGTCTGTCGGCGGATATGAGGTTATCGATATCGACCAACAATGATGATGACAGGAATAAACAAAATTCTAATCTTTGAAAAAATTGGTAATACATGGTTGCTCATTATAATAATTTCAATTTTAATTTCGAGTTCGCTCGAACCCAGATATTTAAGTTTAACAGAGTTGTGGAAAAATGCCGGCATAAAAACTTTCATTAAAGAAAAATCTACTTCGAAATATTCAAAGAATCCGTGGATGAAGAATAAAGCGGCGCGTATTCGCTTGAAATTGTTAATCTCTGGGTTTGCGAAATACCAACTTTATATAGAGTAATCACTCTTATTAATTCCTACATCGTTTATTACTAACGCAAATATAATTTTCAAGTACGGATAATAACTAATAACATTCCTTATCGTACGATATTTTCGCACGATATATAAAATAAAAATAATTTTTCTCTTTTCTTTTTTTTCTAAAATCTATCTAGTTAAGAAAATATATATTCTCGATAGATAGTACTCTTAATATAACAGTAAGTATTTTCATACGTTTAAATGGAAACCTGGTTGCGCATCGTTCCGCAATTACCCACGACACGAAATAATAACGCACAGCAGCGCGTGCTATTACGTCCATTTCCTGCCGATTCCGGGATATAATCCCTCGACATCGCAGCTTCCGCGATTAAGTAATGGACTAATGGAATGATGTAATAAAATAATGGAACGCGATCCGTTCTACCGGTTGACGCCAACGTGTTAACGTTACGGTGATAATAGCTGAAAATATATCGTGCTTTCCAAACTGCTAATGCCATCAGTAAATCACCCTATAACTCTCCCCCCCCCCTCTCTCTCTCTCTCTCTCTCTCTCTCTCTCTCTCTCTCTCTCTCATTCTCTTTATCGAGTACACATATGATCTTCAAATATTTTAAATCTGTTCCAATTTATCGATAAGCTTTTACACTGGTACTGTATAATTTTATTTTTTTCCCTATAACGAATTTCAGAAGAATTTTTTGTCATTTTTCTAAATCTATCACAATCTCTAATAAAATCAGTACTAGCAAATTTATGTATTCATTTCTCGAATTTTATATATTATTTTTATTATATATGATATCTACTTCCCCTATCGAAACGTAGAAACTTTCGATACATATCAAAATATCGACAGCATTTATATTACGTGTCCGAAGCCGGAAGTCGTGCTTACGACGCGTGCTGAACATTCGTGTGGTTTCCGCGGCCGTCGCGGCATTTACGCTCCGTTTAAACCGCACCCGCGATAACCACCTCCTGTTGTAATTTGTGGAATCATCCCTTACTTCGCACGCTCGCGACGGTTAAATGCAGCGAAGTAGAAATTACCGAGAGCACATCACTGCTTCAGATATTAACGCTTTAAGATGAAACTCGGAGCAGCAAAATTTGACTTGTACGGTTTCAGATATATACATATATGTATACATGTATGTACACCGTGTCTTCATTTCAAATTTTGCAAACGAGTTTTGCAACTCGCATACAATATAGATACAATAGCAATGAAAAAAAGTTGAAACAGTTTATAAAAAAAATTTGAACGCCTGCAGCCATTCATACTTAAAGCAATAAACGACATATCTGTTTCAGGATGTTTGATGTCTGTTTTAACGCGCTCTAAACTTCGGGCATATATAAATTGCAAATGCTGCAAGTACAAGAACTTTTCATATCTATCGTGAGAAAGTACAGTTACGTAAGATTGTCGGAACGATTACGTAAGATTAAAAAGAAAAAAAACTTTTCTCCGTATGCATTTCTCGAACGAACCTTATAACCTATCCCGATCCACGTTCTCACCCTACGGAGGAACCTATATCGATCAGTAAACTATTCTGGGAATCCCGAAAGCTGTTTGTTTTATATCTACGTAATACGACTCGTCTGTAAACAAAAGTAGTCCCGTGGTTTCGTTCGATCGAGAACCGCGCCGGCAATGTCGTCTTGTTTTCCACAAAGCGAACATACAGAATGCTGCACTTGGAATTCATTTAGATGCAGGACTCATCTAGATCAAGAAAGAACTAAAAAAAATTGTTTTGTCTTTCAACACTGTACGAACAAACTAAACTCTAAACTTACATATCTTATAAGAAATATATATCTATATATATATCTATATATTGGGTGGATCCATATATTCGTTCGGTTTTTGAAGGTAAAATGAAACAAGTTTTTTTCATACAAAGAATGAATTTTAATCAATGATATGATTCTCCGTTTTTGCACTACTAACAAAAACCGAACGAATATATGGATCCACCCAATATATAATAATAATAAAATCTATTAAAAGAAAATTGCAAAAAAAGCTAATTTTATCCGCTAAGGTGTCTTGTACAGTGTTATTAGTGCAGATAATCCTCAACTACTTGCTTTTAATTTAATATCTCTTGTAATCGTTTCCTTGTCCCCCTTCCCTCCTCCTCCCCCCCTCTCTCTCTCTCTCTCTCTCTCTCTCTCTCTCTCTCTCTTATTACTTGCTCGATATTATTAGAGACACGGGATATACTCGAAGCAATCCGTATACACAGCTCGTCTGTGGTTTTGCTCAATCGTGGGGCTTCCGGGCGTGACTTCATATTGCGTTACACCGAGGGTGAAATCTTCCCTCTAGCTGCGGATATTTGCTGTCCAATAACATCTCCGGTATTCCCGGCGCCGTCTGTTTTTCCGAAATAACGAACGGGCGTTCCCCCTTACACCTCGCGTCGCAGATCTCCTTTTTCATCGCTAATTACACCGGCATCGCCATTCGGCTTTCCTCTATAGGATTTGTATTTTCGTTTGTAATTTTTCGCAATTAAGAAATATACAGATTTCAACGAAATTAATACCACAACGTTATTTTGCACAATATTTTTATAATTACGATATATGTGAAATATATTAGAATAAATGGTAAATAAAATATTGACAAAAATGCTAGAATAATGAATATTTGTAATCATATAAATTTTTTCAGCTTTAATTATATTTTAAAATTTGTATTAAAAGTAAAAAAAGATTCTTAAATTCAAAAACAATATAAAGAGAATAGCGCTATTGAAAATCAATGCAGTATTTTAGTACGCGATTTAATTAATAATAATGTTTATTTAAAAACGTAATAAAATGTTTCAGCTCTACTTGAAACCATCTTCAGCACAAAAATAAATCTATAATGATATTAAAAATATTTTAAACATTTACATTTTGTTACGTTTTTTGAAATAAACGTTATTAATTAAATCACGCACTAAAAGTATCGCGCTAAAACTGTCAATAGCCTCATTCTCTTTATATATGTGTATATACCTATATATATTGTTTATATTACTTTTAAAGTTTATTTCCATGTTTTTAAAAATAATAATTGCGTGTATATATGTACATGTATATATATATATATATAATAGGAATTGAAGGGATTAAAGATTAAACCATTGTAACAGATCAAAAAATATTGACGCAGAAAAAATTTTTGATTTTTTTCAGACTTTCACACGATGATCTAATTGGTAAACGGAATCAAAGAGCGTATCTTATAATTAGTAATATTCAATTTGTGGGTACAAAGGAGATGTAGACACGTCAACCGATTCATCCAGCACGATAGTACATGGAACTCTCGGGCTTCGATAGCATACATTCAACCGAGATCATTGGATTGACGAAAGCGGAGATCCGAAATTATGTACCGGGTGCGATCGACTCGCCGCGAGTAGCTTGTCGATACGCGTTTAGCACCCATTCGGAGTTTGGCTTCCTCACGCGGCGAGACGTGCGATCTGCAGGTTAAATTAATCATCGTGTTCGCGGATGATCGATGCGAATGGAACGGGCGAAGAGACGAGCTACTTCAAGCCACATCGAAGCACCGTCCGTATCAATTCTCACCGATTACTCGAACGTGCAAAGCTCGGCTTGCCTAGGGGCGGAATTTCCGGTGGAAATTCAAGTGGTTACTGCCAAAACTAGTCAGACGTACGTATCAAACACTAAACAGCTTCACGACAATCTATCAGTTACTAGTTATGGACATTCTACTTTTCTCGACTCGTATCATTTATACAAAATAGCGTTTTAAATTTTCAAAGACAACGATGTGATCATTTATTCTTTAATTATCACAGCCATACAAATCATTGTGGTATATATTTAAATGCGGGTGAAATATTTTAATTATATTCACAGTACATGAGAAAAGATTTTTAGCTCTCGTATTTTAGCTCCAGCCCTTGAGAAAACTACTTTTCTACCTTCACATATGGAAATTTTGTCGCGAAAAACTGTCGCGACCGAAATTTCATAGCAAGAGCGAAATCTTGACGCTCGCAATTCCAGAGCTTGCGAATTTTACCGCGAAATAAAGATCTCGTCCCACAAGAACGTGGCTCTCTCCCACGCTTCGTCGTAATGTCTCTGATTTATGTGCGATCCCTGGCGTCGCTTAAAGAAGTTAATTACAAATGGCTCGAGCATTTTAAAACGCAGTTACCTGCCATTTCGGTGGCATCTAAGAGCACAATCTTGAATTCTTAAAGTACATTTCACGCAAGCAAGAGGTTTTTTTTAGCTTTTGCTCAAAAATGGATTATTACGAATATTAGATTTCTTCGAAACGAGTACCACGTACGTGCAATAATATACACGTGCAATAATATACAATTCGGACGCGTGATGACAATACTAGAATTTAATTTCGCTGAAACTCGCCGTTTATGACAGTACACGCAGTCAAATACCTCGCGGCATTCCGATACTGGAGTTTGTTTACGAAACGATACCGAAGGAATAAAGTTAGCGAACCGCCCCGTCGTTTTATCGATAGGGAGGCGGTTGCCGGGTGTTCAATCGAAATCGTAAATGTCGAGCAATTCGCGCATGATCGATCGATCGATCACCGCCCTCCACTATTCGCAATTATTATCACGGGCGAACGAATGACCCGAATAAAT
The DNA here is from genome assembly GCF_024713525.1 of Acromyrmex echinatior. Classification (NCBI taxonomy): domain Eukaryota; kingdom Metazoa; phylum Arthropoda; class Insecta; order Hymenoptera; family Formicidae; genus Acromyrmex; species Acromyrmex echinatior. The sequence continues at coordinate 521,528 of NC_141869.1, forward strand.
TATCCCATTCTACGTTTCCATTCCTCCCGTTATGATAAATTCTGTGGCTAATCATCCCTGACATCGTACATTATTCTTTTACACTTCGATGTCTAGGACGTGTATCGGAATATTTAATAAATAATAAACGAAAAGATTATGTTTGGCTTATTATTATTATACATAAATATATATTGGCCATGTCAAGATTTCCAATAAGCAAGAATTAATTAAATTGTCTAAAAGATAAATCGCCTATAAAGAAAAGAATGCCAAATACATAATAATCTCGCTTTTCCCGTCAAAAAATCTACGTCATTTCGAAAGAATCCGCGACGGTCTCAATTTCCAGTTGCCTCGACTATTTATTCAGGCCACGACTGTAAATCAAAACGCCTAATTTTTATTTCGCGCGATCACGAGTCGTGAATCGCGAGCCGAATAGTCGTAAATATTTCCGGTACGGCAAATACGGCGGATTTATCACTGTAATTTCACGTAAACACGACAGTCGGTGCTATTAATTATATCTATTGCGTGTTTGATCAAACGATGCGCACGACGCGCTACGATTTGCCGATCGGCAAACAAACGAAAAGATTTACTATGCAGATTAACGATGAGTCTACGATGTATTCGCGATCGATCAGCGTTCGAGAAAATGTCATTATTAGCTCAGAATATCGAGGACAATCTTAGAAGAAATATATAATGAATCGAGCTTAATTTCACTCGGTCAGCTATTTGCGGTGATAAGTGGAGCATGTCGATAATCGATCTAAATAATCGAGACAAATATGCGAATATAGTATCACATCTTTTTTCTTGAAATTAATAATACGCAGTTATCGTAATGTTCACATCTTTTAATCTGCGAAACGTAAAATCGCTCATAAGATCTCATACGTTATAACAGGTTACTATTTTCAAAAATTTAGTAACGATTCTCTAGTAAAGATTCTTTAATTTCCTATTATTATTAATCCTCGAGTAAAATTCGCTGGGATACAAATTATACTCGAGAAAAATAACCGAGGCAAAACTTCTCTCCCGAGCAGACTCTTTTTTGCCAACCCTGTCTCGACTTGAAAGTTTACACCAGTCGGAAAAACAGCCATTAAAGTCAGGGCGAAAGAAATTAAAGATACTTTTGCATTGGGGAGCCATCGCGAGCTTCCCACGCGAGCTTTTGCGCGACTAAGAGCCGCTTGCTCGAGTTAACTTAACTCGCGCGGATGTAAACCGCATTAGGGATCGCAACTACAGGGAGATCGCAAAGAGGAGACCCCTCTCAGTCCAATTCCGAAAGCGCATTTCACAAAGAAAGAATGCATTCTCAATCCGAATTCCATAATCCACGAGTGCTGGAAATCGCGATGCATGCGTTGCTTTTAAATAGCATACGAATAATAAAAAAAAAGCATTGGTTACGCTTTAAAAAACGTATTCGTAGCCAAAGCATCTCTGCGAGAACGAATCGAAGATTAATGACAAAGCAGATTACATCGCGCCAGTTTTTCAGTTTGCAGTTCGCAATGTTATTCCGAACGGTCCACTGAGCGATGCAAGTACCATGCAGACCTGGGCTTACGGTGGAAAAAGCGAAATGGATTCACTTCCACTTCCGACTGCGGGAACCGGTAAAATCCTGGGCATATATCTATGACATGCGTTGCAAATGGTATAACCACAAAAGTGCAGAGGGTTCATTACTCAGCTTTCGCGAAAATAAAGCGAAATCTACATAATTAAAATTAACTTTCTCTCCGCTTGTCTGTTTGTTAACCATGTCGCACAAAACTGGCCGGATTTTTAACAAATTTCCAGAGTATACATATATTCGGCTGTTTTAAAATATAAACTACACGAGTGTACACGAGATTTATTTTCTCTGTGTACACTTTAATTATATTTTTTTCTTTTCATATCAAATTGTATATCGCCGTTTTACGACGCTGTATATTCCGAGTCAACAAATACACATAACTTTTCCTCTGGAAATGCTCGATCAATTTGAGAGAAATACATTTTTTCTAAGTAACATTTCTATTGTTTCTATTCATTTATGAGGGGGGGGGGGGATATCTTAACTATCAGGGCTCTTCTCAGAATTCTCCACCCCATCACAAATTTTACCCTCACTCGCTACAATATATATACACTTGGATGTCTGCACGCGATTATCCGAGGTTGTATCGTTCAGGTTGGTACCTCATAGAAACGAACGCAAAGAGGAGAAAACGTGGGAAGAATCGCTTTTATTTTGTCCTTTCCTCTCTCCACGAGATTCACAACGCTCTGTAAATACAACGAAACGGCGTCATATTGTGCCACGGGTAATGGCCGTTGCTTGTTTATCGCGATGCTCGTATTCAATGGTCAACGAAATATACAGGGTGTCGCACCATATCTCTTCCTGGTCACACGGATTCCCCGAGGAATGCCAGGTCGAAAACTCAGCGCAAATTTCAAAGAGGTCATTTCTATTCATATACTCTAGTTCAGTTATCCACTACATAAAGAAATTTTTAATATAACAATCCAGTATATTGTTTTTCTCTCTTTCATTCAATGATAATGTTGTTAACCTTCTTAAGATGAGAACAAGGTAAGATGAATTTTCAAAATATCCAAAAAAGTCGGATTGGATCTGTCAATTTGATGCTGTTTTGTTCATGTTCCATCTAATCAACAAAATCCATCTAACGATAAAATAGATAAAAAAAAAATTAATAATACACATCATAAAACTTCTTCCTCTGTTAAACTGTTAAGCGCTGTAAAATATTATAGATGAGGTCAGAGGTGTCCAACCCCCTTTGCCATAAGAAGATTAACATGTATATACATTTCGATATATTAAAATGGAATATTAAGGAACATTAGTGTTTTTTCGTTATGAAAGCATATTCTTTCTCCAAATTTATTCGCATTGTTGCGCTCTCGCGCCAGGGAGGTATTCTACGTCATCTTAGCGAAGCATATTTCAATTCCGAGTCGTCGCAAGAGCGTGTTTCCGCATTTTTACGCCGACAGATGCAAAATTCTGCACAAAATTGCGCGCGTGTGTTCTTTTCACGGCGGCGAAAAGTTTTTGCCGTTTCGCTACTGCAATAAGACACGCGTCTATAAGCGGAAGGCAAGCATAAAGACGAGTAGTGGATATTAATATTTGACGGGCCAAGAAGAGTACGAGTGCAGTTTGCTCCGTATTGAGAAAATGCGTTACAGAACGTAGAAAATCCCCGGCAGCTTCTTGAAGTTTATTGTTTCATAAGTTTCGCAAGAGAAAATGGACGATATAAAGAGAAAGAGAGAGAAATTCTACTTATTATTCTGAGGTGAATCTTGTTGAGAAACAAGTATAATAATATTACGCAAAGATAATATAGATATAAAAAAGATTTAACAATATCAAAGATTCTTACCATTAATATATATATATATATATAAATTAATATATAGAATTTTTTTTATATTTACTATTATAAATCTTCCTCTGAATAAAGAGAATATTTTAAAGCTATTAAACTAAGAACTTATTCATCGGCAGATATAAAAATTCTGAGATTCGAAAATGTTATAGTCTCTGAGAACTAATAAATTTCACGTGAAGATTACGAATTTACGAAGCTTTGTTATTAGTTTGTATTCTAACAACTCTTATTGTTGAAAAATTCTAAGCTTTCATTCAATTCGTGATCGTTTCTGTAATATCGTGGAATTTGCGAGGATCTTGCGAAACAGTGATTCCTGGCGTTTCAAACCTCTCGAATTCCCAGCGTCTATCGTCCATTTCGCTTTGTATTCCGTTTCCGTGAGACGCTTCTCGAGAAACGGAAATCATTCATACGTTCAACAACTTTGCTCATCGCGGGATATGTATGTCGACATGAAATAAAGATCCAAGACACGTTGGATAACGTGCCAAGATTCTTTCTCGATATATTCTAGGATAAAAGTAGCGCGAAGGTTAACGTATGCACATCGACAAAACATAAAAGATTCAAGTCGAACAACAATGTTGACGGATTGCATTTATTTGATTCTACACAGGTCAAACAAGTTTGCTATTCGCAGACGAATTTCATTTCAATTGTGAAACTTTCAACTATCGGCCATCTTTGTTCGTACAGTATTGACGAACTTTAATCGAAGTTTGAACTTTAACCGACGACCCGACAAGCTTTGTCTCAACTATTACCAATCGACGTATTCCCAATGTTATGCTACTTCTGAAGGAAACACAAATGAGCATTTAGCATGACATTGATTCAAAGAAAGAATTTTAGTTGAAATGCTATGTCTCTAACTGTAATCTTTGTGTGAAACGTTTAAATATTTCTTCTTCTTTTACAATTAAATTGCAGAGTACTCTCCTTCTCTCTTTAACTATGTACTTTCAATTATGTAATCTCGATGATAAATTCTTTTTCTCAAAATTAGCTAATTAAAAATGTATCGGTTGACGATTGTAAAATGGACAAATGGCGAAACAGCAGAATGTGACGTATTAGCGAACTGGCCAATGTCGAAAAACCAACCACCGCAACGTTTGCGGACTTGACCGTTTTAATGGAGGATCCAGGATGAAATACTGTTGATGGTCAATATTTTCACGCAGGCGAAACAATTAAGCGCCGCTGCCACTGATAACAAAAGTCTCTTACATCTCTATCGTATTATCTCTTGATGAAACGCTTAAGATGCGTAGTAATGGTGGAGATAAAAAAAGATTTTCTTAAGAAAGAAAATGACAAAAGATTTTTACTGAAAGAAAATCAATTCTAAATGCAATCCATCGTAAAAAATTAATATGGTAATTTTATGATATCTCAATGTATGGACGAGGATGAGAAAATTATGCATTTTGAAAAGCGTAAAATCGATTCGCCTAGCACCCCATAACCGATTTAAACGTAGCTTTTTATAATGTGGCAAATTGATACTCTTTTTGTTTCGTCACGTTTTAACTCATCGCTCTGCCAACTTTTCTTTATTATTGGAATTTCATGAAGAACGGATTGCGGAAATTCAGCGTGAAACACGAAACTTGCTACTAAATTATTCCATATTAATGCACCCAAAGAATTCCATTTATTTTCTTGTCTCACGTCAATAGATCGCATTAATAATAGATAATCTTAATGACAGAAATATAATAGTCCAAGATCCCACCGCGAGTTTGTGCACCTATCGTGTATGCAGATGAAATGTAAAAAAAAATCAAAGTTCGTGTTGAGGTCAACTCTAAACCGCAGGGTGTCTAAAAAAAATAATCAGGAATATCATTAATTAGAATGTTTTTGATTAAAAAATTTTTTAAAAATGACCCATCGCGTATGTTTATAAAAGGAACGTTGGAAAGGGAAGGATCTGTAGATTACGAAAATAAGGTGCCACCTTTAAAGTGGTCACAACCCTCTGGCAGCCAGAATAAAGAGGGTGAGTAATGAACGAATTTTTGTTCATTAAGTACACAATCGCGTAGTTCAATATTTTTTTAATTAGATCGTAGCTTAATATTTACTCTTTACGACGAGATAGGGTTGCCTTTAAAAAACTGGTCCAAAATGAGGATTGCCAGCGTTTTAAAAAAACGCTTCGGCCGGCGAAAGCGAGTTCAAGATAGAAGAAGCTGAGCCCGATGAACAAAGACGTAACAATTGATGGTTGATCGTGTGCATGCGAGTTTGTGTTCATCATCTACATTCGACCATTTACTTACCCTCTTTATCCTGAATGTCAGAAGATTGTGACCACTTTAAAGGTGGCACCCTACCATTTTCGTAATCTACAGATCCTCCCCTTTCGGTAGCCTTTTTATAAACATACGCGATGGGTCATTTTTTCAAAATTTTTTAATCAAAAATGTCGTAATTAATGATATTCCTGATCACTTTTTTTTAGACATCCTTGCGGTTTAGTATTGCCTCAACACGAACTTTGATTTTTTTTACATTTCATGTACATAGATAGATGCACAAATTCGTATTATAACTTTTCCTTTCTCTTCGCGCATTATTTTCAAGGTACAATAAACTTTTTCGTTTTTTTTTTTCAATGTTTTTGAGTTTCTTAAAAGAGTCGTAGACTTAATAATGCTCATATTACAATTTTCCAAATTTTTAAAATAATTTAGCGTATCATTTCTCTTTTATTTCGCATTTGATATGAAGACAACAAAGGTTTTCCAAGATGTACATTTAAACGTTAATGTGAAAAACCCTTCGTTCAAAGTAAATAATAGCACTCGTAGGAACAATTATGCGCGTTGAGCATTACAAACATTTGCTTTACCAACAGTTCTCTTTCATTTCCAAACAAACATTACAGTTTGTTAATTATTGTTTACGCACATTGAGCAAATACAATAATGTAATATAACAATTTTCAAAACCATAGCAAAAAGTAGACTGTAATAAACTACAACAAAAAAGAAGTTATTTGCTCACATATATATATTATTAGTAAAATAAATATTTGCTATTAGTTTCGAAACAATCAATGGATATAAAAATTATTAATCGCGACTGTGAAGGAAGGAGGGAGGGAGGGAGACGTAGTTAGTACACGAACGATGCAAATATGGAATCGATTGTTTAGAGAAATGCAGGCGACCCGGTAGTAGCTGTACATAATCGCGCGAGTAATCAGAATTAATGAATTCCCGGCAATGGCGGAGTATACCGGGCGTTGTAATTGGTCCAAATCTCCTTACGCGTCTGATACGTATTTCAATTTTCCGGACCTTGCGTCGACTAGACAGGGTAGAGGAAGGTAGACGCGATAACAGGATGAAACCTCCCTCCCTCCGTTCCTTCTCGGCCAGTCCGGTCAGTCCAAGCTGATGTAGCGAGCGGGCCATACACGACGTAAATTGCAAATTAGCTTAAGCCAGTTTTGATGGGGTTCACGCTGGCTGCCTACGAAGGGTCCAAAGAAATGTGTGCACACACGTGTACATTGCATAATCCACGGGTAGCTGTAAAATATGCGCGCGAGGGGACAGGATTCTGGTCTTCGAGCAATTTGCATTTGATTTGGTCCGGGCGACCACTTAACGGTTCAGGTGAATTTCATTTCGAGAGGGTAAATGGGAGAGTCTTGTGTTTCGATTAAAGCGGCAGAACCTAGAGCCTTCGACGAACTTGTACGTTGTAAACTTGAGGGGCAATCCGCTTTTAATAAATAGAAATAGTAAACCTTCGGAGAAAAGGTTTGTTTCAACAACAAACTCGCGAGTGAGGCGGAAACGCTATTTGGATCTTCATTCAATTTCCAGTGGATTTTTTTTACCATAACAGAATTTTAATACACCGCTCTAACATCTGACGAATAAAAAAGTTCTGAATAAAGATGACTCGTTATTAAATTTCTGCCCTGGGAAAATTGACTCGAACATTCCACCGCGTAGAATGCGTAATCGCGAGAAATTGCGCGATGCAGGAGACACCCTCTATGCAAAATGTACACACGTTCCGCATCGCGTGCGGTGGCTCAGTAAAACAATGGAAACCGCCGTAACCAGAACGACGATCCGCGGCAGAGCGCTATTAAACGCTCAAGTGATTCTAGGTGCGCATGACATGACGGAAAATCATCCCTTAAGAAACAGTTTTAAAAACGGATGTGTCTTTTCTCTCCGGGTGCTCCCCAGAGTTTATTATTTCAGTGCCTGATAACAGGAGTATCTACTACATGAATAATTAAATGACTGACGGTGAAACAACTTTTTGCGGTTTTTCGTTTGAATTTTTCAGCCGAAGACACTTTTCGTTTTTAAGGAGGGGAAACTCATATTTCACTCGCACACAAATACACACAATTTTTTCGATTTATTTTATCGATGTGTCACGGCATTGTTTCGCAAAAAGAATGGACACGAAATCAAAGAATATATCGACGAAAGGAATGATAGCAATTCTAGGTCACACACGTAACTGGAAACATACACAGTACCTGTTCGCTATATTTCACGTGTACCATTAAAGTGTAACTTTTCGCGACAATCTCACGTTAAGTATGCAAAGTGGCTTCAATGCTAATCCAAAGTCTCCCCTCTCTCTCTCTCACACACGCATACACACACATACTTTTGCAAAAGAAAGACAAACGCCGCGGCCGACAAGTTTTCGCACAAACTGTCGGATCGCAGTATGTAAGCCAAGGATGTCGAGCATCCCGACGCGACGAGACGCTCGCGAGAAAGACAATGGAAGACACGCGGTAGGCGTCGCGACGCCGTTAGTACATCAACGCGCTAAAACCGGAACAAGGCTCCATGTACGTTATTAAATGTACGTTAGTACATGTGCTCTCTTACCTTCCGTAGTTCCGAGGCAACACTCGAGATCGACAATGGCACAGCGAAAAGCTGTTAGCGATTCGAAGAGCGCGAGAGAGCGAGAGAGAGAGAGGAAGGAAGGGAAGGAGGAAGGGAGGTCGAAAGGGTCAGGGTTCGCTATCGTGCCTTCGTATTATGCGGAATTTCGGCGATTCACTGCCGGTGGCCTAGTATGCCGGCCCACAAATCCTCGGCAGGAACGACTATTTAAACGCCGGCTTCGTTTCTGAGAGGTCACGGGTGCATCTCGTAAATCCTTCGTCGAAGACCCCAAAGAAGAATACGGTTTATCGGTGTACAAAGCTGAAACGATATTTAGAGAATGCGAGACGACGAGGATAAACGCGGAATATTCGTTAATATTCGTACCTTTGACTCTCTCGATTGAGAGCCGATCGAGACAGTCGGCCGATCTTTAAAAAAAAAAAAAAACGTAAAGATATACAATATAATTAGAAATTATATTCTTCAATATATTACAACTTGGCGCTCGTAGGTAAAAGTTAAATTAGATTAAGTCTTCGCATTTTCAAGTTACAGCCAGTTCGAGATAGAGGGAAGTGTGGCGGAATTTCGTGCCTTCGTCGGTGTATTAAACGCGCACGTTGTTTACGCCGGAGTTACGATAAAATTAATCCTTTCTGTGCGAATACGTAAGCCGATACTTAGTCGTGAAATACAGGCGGCGCTCCGCGTAAAGCGCTAAAATATACCGTGTAATTCCGCCAAGAAAGAGAACTGCTATGTATGAAATTGAAACGAAGTTTTCATTTCTGGAAGCGAGCCTGCACCTCGTAAATCCTCCGTCGTGAGGATGAGGATGGGAAGAGGGGAAGGTGCGAGGAGGATAGGAAAGGCAGGAGGAAGGGAGACAGACACGTCCGTCCCAGAATTAATAGCGCGTTATACTCGGTTAGCGTGATAAAATTAATTCTCGCGAGCCAACTATGCGCACTAACACCGACGTTAACATGCGCCAAGTACAGCTTTACTTTGCTGAATCTTAATTTTCATCAATATTACCTCACTAAATAATTATAAAAAGCGAAGAGGAAGCGAAAAATGGATATATTTTTTTACCCTGAAATATCGTTCGATTCCAATAAGATCCACGGTGCTACGCGAATCTTCGAAAAGTGGTTTAACGGTGGTTTAAGAATTCAAGAATCTATTTCCTCAATTTTCTCTCTCTTTCGGTTGAATACTCGGTGTACTCGTATACTCGTGAAATTCGAGCGCCGAGCATCGCTTCGGAGCGCGTGACGCGAATTTCAATTTCCGCAGCCTCGTTATCACGCGGGAAGACGCGGGAAGACGCCTACGTTATTAAATGATTACTCCTTCTCTTGATTGTACCACCGCAGCGTCCTTATTCCGCTTTCACAACGGAGAGACGAGGGATCGGCTGTCGCCGCTGTGTCCGATTCGGACTTTGATCTCGCGGTTCCATGAATATTGCCGGATGTAAATGACTCTCGCCGATGAAGCCGGATCGACACGATTGCGACGTCGGAGTCGGGGGGGGGAGGGGGGAGAGGGGGTGAGAGAGGGTGAGAAGGTAAGTATTCCAAGCGGACTCCGGCTCCAGCGGGAAATGCGACGGAAGAGAGAATTGAAAAAAGACAGGACGACGAGGGAATACATCTGCAATCTCGGCAACGTCGAACGACCGGAAATGAGGACCGCGATTCCACCGAGAAGGATGTGAGTGCCATCAAGAATGATTCGCCGTTTAATAGCTAGCTCAGGATGCAGCTCGGCACGCGGCGCCGCTTAATTCGCGCGTAAAATGGATTACGCGCTCGGATTCGCGAGAACTCGCTATCGGGACGCGGATGGAAAGACTTCAGTGACGGGATTTTCAGGATTCTTCAAATCTAAGTGCTTTCTCAAGATCTGAGAGACGGCATTTCTTGAATTGTCATGCTGTTAAATACTGAAATTCTTTAAATTACCTTAGATAAGAAAAAAACTCCGAATGCTTTCAGCTGCTCTACACCGTTGAATTCTTTCACCATTGTGTATTTATATTAAATTGGCTAGGTAATTTGAGTAATTTCCGCGTAGCAGAAATGTAAAGTGAATTATTCGAACGTTATGCATTTTTGTATCGTAAGCAGTAAATGCAGTAAATGCAGTAAAGGCGTAATCGTTCTGTAAACAACATTATTTTAAATCCGAAGCGCCACTACGGTCCAAGTATTAAGATGTTGAACTTAATATATATATTTTTCAAACGAATGAATTAATTTCAGAAATGATAATTACGTGTCGATATGGTTGTCGACATTAACGCAATTGATCTGAAATGTTAATAATCCCCCCCAAAATTCCCCAAATTAATCTTTAAAAAACTGTAATAAACTTATTGCGAAAAAATATTGCTATGTATAAGTTCTGTAAACGTTACGAGCAAAAGTCTATTGGTAGAAAAACATCGGCAAACACCGAATTCGCATTTCTCGAAAGCAATTCTAAAGACGCGACAATAGCGGAATGGTTCATAAATTTGGGAGAACTTATCGCAACGGAATTGTGCGCCGAACGGACACGGCGAGCATTGAATTAGGCGCTGCAATTTCAAAGTCGTTTCGAGAGGGAGGGAGGAGACCATTAACATGGTTGGACCAAAGCCAGACCGTTGAATTCGCTCCAAGAGAGTCTCGGATGACGAGACGGCCTGACATTTCCTCGCTTCGCGAGGACCGTTTGAGGATCCTTAAGAGTGGTCGATGTTGCCAAGAATCGTGACGCGCAGGCAAGGATGATAACGTCGCGGGAAAAGGATTCTTAGAGCTTCTCTCTTAGAGCTCCTTCTGTCTTCTTGGATTCAGGATTTTTCTTCCGTCCCGCGATCAAATTTGCGACGCGACAGAGACTGGAAATTCCCGTTTCCTGCTATTTGCCAGAAACGCGCATGAGAAGAAACCATTTTTCGATAGCAATAGCTTTTGCGATTGCATTATATATACGTCATCGATTACGGATTAAAATGTACGTGATGAAATTAGTTAAAAAAATCACGCTTGAACAACTCTTATTCTTGTGTACGCGATAAACAGAGAATCGCTGAACGAGCCTTTACGTTCGACCGTTCCATTCATGTATATATACATGCGGTGAACAGTCAAGTCGACGTTTTCGCATTTCCATGATACTGCGAACGCGATAATCACGATGAAGAGCAGTCATACGAGTGCCATGAAATCCTCGGTCTCATCAACGGGACATTGCCTCGCTGTCGAATCGAGGATAGCCGGGAAGCCGCCATGCTTCATCTCGATGATGGATCAAAGCAATCCCCGCACTTCATTCGCGATCCCGATGCCAGACATTATGCTGTTCGTTCACGTACTAATGCCGATAATAACGGTTGGTCGTATCGACGACCAGACTCGATGGATACGCAATTACTCGTGGAAAAGCTGGGAAAATATCGTGGGTCATCGGATTAATTTCTCACGAAGAGAACAGCGACGATAATTAAAACGTCCGGTTATTAATTGCCGCTGCCGTGCCGTGAAAATAAGTTGCCTTCGCGATGTGAGAAGGTAAATTTTATTGATCAATGTTAAACGCGAAGATACTCTCGTGTGTCATTTAAAATTTTCCTAATTTTCAATATCTTCAGCATTTTGATATAACTAATTCTTCGATAAAGAGCTATATAAAGTCACTGCTTCAAAAAGTAAAATTATCCCTTTATAAAAATATATATCGTGAAAATAATAATTTTAATGTACCTTGTACAATATATATCACAACTATTAAGGATTAAGATCTAAAGCTGCTAAGGATTAAGATCTGGAAAAGTTTTATATTTTTGTTACATGAACAGTGATCATCTTTTTTTTTACTTTAATCAGAATCAACTTAAACTCCCCTCTCTCTGATACTTTTTCAATAAAAGTTCCGCGGATAGTTTCTCAAGAATTCTAGCAATTATTCTTAACATTCGAACGAATAAAACGATAAATGAAAGAATTCCTCGATTTTTTTATTTTCAAAGTAAAAGTTTTCTACGTTTTTGAAATTTTTCGAAAATCTAATATTTTAAGTTCCAAGTAGGTCTCAAAAGTTCTTATTCATCTACAATATTCGATTAAATTTTGATAGAAATAAAAAGTTGTAATTATTTTTCGTGAATTGCACTTAATACTTTCTTGATCCATTTTCACTTGATACCGTCCTACTTTTCTATTTTTGCATCTCTACTTTCACAAATAACTGTCAGAATTTTTAAATATATCAAAAAGATTCTAAAAATTCTCTTTCATTATTTCTTTTCAAAAAAAGAGTTCAAACTCTGTAAATTGTGCTAAAATTTTGAAAATAAGAGGTTAATTTCACAAAAAATATTTTTCAATCAGAGTTTTTCGGCGAATATATTGCAACTTCGAGCACAAGTTAGGTACAAAACACAGGAGGGTCTCTCATATCTTGCAAAAATAAGAATCCATGATTTTTGAAAATTGGTCATACATAAAAATTCGTTCCTATAATCTCGCGGGACGGTGATTTTCCACAAGGATTTCATCCCTGGATAATCCCGCCGCTCTCTTTTCCCGGCGGAAAGAATTGAAGTAAAAGAACAACCTTAACTAGAATGGGTAAACTTCGATCTGGCCTATCATCTAACATAATAATCGATACTGCCGTAGCAGCGGAACGTATCCGGAATTTCAACGAAAAAGAACTCGGAGTCAGCAGACGTCGAACGGATAAAATGGGCAGAGGATTCTCCCTCACCCCTGGCGATATTTTCATTCCCATCGGATATTTTCGCGGCAAATTGACTGCGCTGCTGTTTATCCGACATCGACCGGGTTTTGTCGATTTGCCGCAATTCCGGATGCGAGCGATGCGAGGCCGACCAACGCAGGGTGCGTGTCGACGCTATGGATGCTGTCGAAGCGAGCGATTGACGTGAATCCGATGAATTTAGATTTTTATGTATACATAGAGCGCGAGAGAAAAGAGAGTTGCTTCCGCGGCTTACCGCGTAATGCATTTGTTTGACCATTAAAAATAACCAATGATAAAAACTGCTTTTATTAAAATAAAATAAAAAAAAAAAAAAAGAAAAAAGTATCAATTTAGGATTTATATCAAAATATCGTTGTAAAAGTGTCACGAATAAATTGCTCGAATAACATGAACATAAATATAATTTCAGTATATTTTAATAAACATACAAATAATATATATATATATCCTTTTCTCTCTTTTTAGTTTTACATTGATGGTAAAACTTGCGGTATAGCGTCATACATGCATGATCCATCGTATTCCCAATTGCATTGAAATATACAACGTGCAACGTGAATCGTTTTGCTCATGAGACGAATCGTTCGCAGGATAAGATATTCGAATCCACAACGAGTGACACCGTTCCGTCGTTCTTATCGTCTTGTTTCCGGTCGATCGCTGCTCGAGGACTCGATTACGTCGGCGACGGGCGACGGGCGACGGGCGACGGGCGCCGCGATCGTCCGTGAAGCGATTTTTTACGAAGTAATTCCTACGGCGAAACCATCGCATCGGCGCCGGGGCGAAACGGCCAATTCGAGGCTGTTTTATCCGACGATTCGAAAACGCTCGATCGCGCGCGGTGAGCGATAAAAAAAAAGATATTCGATGGCGGCCGCTTTATATTGGACTGCGCTCGATTTAGAGTTGAGTCAGGATGGATCGTTGTAAATCACACATGTGTGTGTGTGTGTGTGTGTGTGTGTGTTCTTGATAATGGCGTTCGCGTGGATCCGGCGAAAAGTGGATCCGTACATTTAATCTGGACTTTAGTTAAGAGGGTGTAAATGGCTCCATAATTTTTTATATCCCCAGGAAAATAAATTATCGCTTATTAGTTTTATTCAGTTGGAAACGGCGATTGTATGCGCGCATCGTATAAATGTGAAGCAAATAATTTTAATAAGGAAAAAGAGGGAATTTCTTTTTAATCGTATTAGCACAAAGCGAAAGATGGGAAATTGAAAATTTCCAACAAATTACATTGTTTCACCAAAGTACTACCTGTCACATTTTTAGTTTAAATCACTCATTGTCAGTTACTTAATTGTATAATTCAATAACGCAGTTTTTCATAAAAATTAATTAGACATGACAATAGCAGGGCCAATAAATATTTTGCGTAAGTTAAATCAATAAAGCAGTTACACGTTTGGTAAATGTATTTCCTCTAAATTGATTAATCGTGACAGGTAGCACGATAGATATATTTTCAACCCGTCGAGCATTTTCACGGCGATTGGCTGCACCAGCGAATACTTTACTTAAGCTAATTAAATTCTCATAGCAGCCGCGTCAATAATAATCCAATTACCGCTTCTATTTTCTTTATTAAAATCGAAAATCCAATACTGCAATTCTGTTTTGAATCCCAAGTTTATTAAGCCGGATTTATACGATTCACATTTAATGATTTGTTTCAGGAGCCACACAAAGCGGCGAATAGATGCGAATAGGAAAGGTAAACGTTGGATTTTTCTTACTTGAAAAAAAAAAAAGAACGACACATCTCAATGATAAGAATTTATAATTTATGATTTATTTTCTTCGCGACTGACTGAAAACAAAATATATATATATGTATATATATATATTTTTTAAAAATATATATATATTATATATACACACGTATGTTCAAGTTGCAGTGTAAATGCGCCTTTACGTTTCCTCGATATTTTGGCAGAACACTCGCACGCGTGGCATGCATAGAGGATTAAATCCCGGCGAGACACTCGCGTCGCAACGCGTCGCACGCGTTTCATCGATACACGAGCATTTGCGAAATAAACGGGCGAAAACGGACGGCCGCCGACAAATCACCCGGACAAATTTATGCCCGACGACAGGGGCGGATGAAAACCGTTTGCGGACGCGGGGCTTTAGGGTGGCGGAATGGATAGTCATTCACTCCACTACTACCCGATCTGCTATAACTCCAAATATGAAACGCGATCGGGAAGAGTAGAGAGTACACGCGAGAGAGGAGAGAAAAAAAAAACAAGAAATGGGGTTGACGGCATCGGCGAATGAGCCGCCGATCGATGAAAGTTTAATTGCTTGGCATCGGAACGCGGATATTGCTTACAAACTCCCGCGCTACCGCGCGTAAATTTCTAATTTTCCCCGGCGATCGATCGATCGAGCTTCTTGCGCAACGGCAAAAAGGACCAACTATTAGCTCCGCCAGAGCGCCGCCGGGATTAATTTTCCCTTTGAGAAAAAACAGTATATCGAGCTTATATATTTTTGTGCGAATGAAATTTCTACAATCAAAACGATTTTATCGACGAGATCACACGAAACGAATCTCCTTAGTTTCTCTCTTTCAAAATCGAAAAGCTTCTAGCTTCCAAAAGTACGATAACAAGCGATATCGGAAAACGATCGCGTGAGATTGACAACCATTAATTTTGTCTTCCGCGAGATGCAATATATTCCAGTCTCGGAATGTTTCGGACTGAGGTAGGTGTCCCATTTCGATCATGATTTCGAATGAACACGATTTCAAAAGCAACAGTTTAGCGAATAGAATAATTGCGAGAAAGTAATTACAATAAGGATTCACTTGAAGAAAAATGTAGATACACTCTCGTATGTACGTATCGCTTTTCTTCGCTGACAAGTAGATCGGCCATTGTATAATTATTTTTCTGATGTACAGCGTATATCCGTTACAAGTCACCGCATTAAGCAGTTAATCAAAGTTTCATAATGAGAATAAATCCGCTCAGAATCAGAAATATTACAAAAGCAAGATAATTAAGATAACAGAACTCATTTGCATTCTAAATTCAGCTCATCCCGGTGAGATATAATTCGCTGGGCGGAATGATTGCGATTTAAATATTCTCATCTACGTGAGAGCCGTTATTCGAGCTTGCGTCTGTAAAAAATAATCGCGGCTGCCCCTGGAAGTTATCTAACTACGCTACATTCCCCCGAAGACGCCTCTGGCTACGCCAATCCTGTTATCCTGGAAACAGCCGGCGAAAAGGGGCCATCTGCGATCAGATTCGTTTTCGACTGCTGCTTTTCCGTTTATGAAAATCTGAAAATTTCGACGCAACCCCGCAATTTAATCTGAAATTCAATCGACGAAATATTACGGCAATAACTCGGTTCGTTTTGCTAAATTTCATTAAATACCCGACTGTCGCTTGAACATGGCTTATGATATAGCAGTGAAAATTCCAAATTTCAATGACGTTCGATCTCGACGTGGCTTTTCCATTTATAACATGAGCTTTTATAACACGAGTGTAATACGAGTCGCTCTTATAGGCAAACGCGATTGGACGCGACTGTCCATCAGCATTTAAGTAAATATCGTAGACATTTTTTTTGTACAATAATAGTAGATACTTTTATTTTAATTCGATTATCCGTTCGCGGGCTAAGTAGCTTCGCTCGTACAGCCCGCTAAAAATATTTACAGTCAATTGCAATTCACTGTTCTAACACAAATGCGTGCCTTTAAACGAACTATGCTAATTATTGTGAGTGACATTTCCGCTGACTTTCGTCGCCCCTCATTAATATTCAGTGAACCAATCAGACCTGCAACCGACGCATTTTGACATGTAAAAATTAGCATTAACATTATTTACCGGTGATGTTATTCAATAATGATTAAAATTTGCATTTTGCAAATCGCGGTTGTAAGCATACTCGCGACGTTAGCTGACATTAGCACATAGTAATAGCCGATTAACGTTTGATGCGCGAATAAACTCGAGAATGCATCGTTAATGGTAGTAATATATTCACCGTAATTAACTTTCGAGAATTCTCTTAGCTTTAGCAAACAGAATGAAATATTCAAAGCCACCGCAGCGCGTGACGTTTTTAATATCAAATAAATTTTACTCCACAGTCCGTAGTAGGAGAGTCCATTTTTTATCTCCGAGTATTTTCCGCCTCAAATCTAATGCTCATTTCGTATACGCGCATAATAATGAACTTTCTATCCGATTTTTTATCTAAATAAAACGGTATTACTACAAAACGGCAACCGACCGTCGAAATGACCGTCGGTTGGTTTGCACGTCGATCCATTATGAACCATTATAAACCGTAACGGTTTACGGTGGAAAAATGCATTTTTTAGCGAATTAATCGGAAAAGTACACGTCGAGATTTCGCGCGCTGTCGGAATCAGAGTGAACGCTTTCCGACGAATTAATCGTAAAAACACACGACGAGATTTCGTTCGCGCTGTCGGAATCAGAAAGCGCGCGGCGCGGGCGGCTTTCGCGAGAGAATCGCGTTTACCGGAAGCCACGTTTCCGCCATCAGTCATGCACACGGCTCTATTATTTTGTGATCGACATTTTGCCGGTTAGGGAAAAAGGACTGAATTCTGGCGCGAGAGCCACTCGGCAATGTTTTCATTCCAGTCAGGATTCGATTGAAAGCTCGAATTTCCGTCGAACGCGTATTTAACGCTAAACGTCGACTTCCGATTCCAACTCTATCTGTCCATTTATTCAATCGATATATATATATACACATATATATAGAGAGAGAGAGAGAGAGAATTATGTATTTGACAGAAAATGGGAAATCGACAACAAAGTAAAAGGTCTGTTATAAGAACGATTAGGGGCGGACTACATGGAAATGCCTCGAGTCGTCGATATGTCATCGAGTTTACATGCATGATGGGGGAGATCGGGGAATATTATGGATGGGGCAAATAATCGGCTTTGCGGCACCTGGGAAACTCCCTTAACTCTCGGAAGAGATACGTATCGATAGGTCGCCTGGAGCCCTGCTGCTCGTGTCACAGGATAATATTGAACTTTGCTCCAGCTACAGAAATATCTTCCTTCCAATAACTATAATATTCATAAAGTGGATATATATATATATACGATACATTTTGTAAATGTAATTTATCTATCGCGAACCGATATTACGTGTATTATATAATTAAAATTATTACGTTCCAGCAATTGTACATTACGAATACGTATCGTAATTTTATCGAAGAAAATAATCCGAAGAAACACAAAGACAAGTTTCAGCTGCGAACTAGAGCAGAGAACTACGCGTTATGCGGCTCACTCCCCGAGAGAGGACGACAAGGACATTCCTCTGTATCGAGAGGGTAGTTAACCTGCCATAGAGCGAAAGGAATCCTTTTTCGGGACGCGCGTGACTAGGTTGGAAAAGATTTCGTCTTCCTGCAAGACCCCTGAATTCGTCCTGAGTTCCAGGAGTGTCATGGCGCGTGGAGTTCTCCCGCGAACAACAGTTTCACCGTTGTTCGACATTGTTCTAGTCCCGAAACTCCTAGTCCAGAAACGACCACAACGAGGTTGCGACTCTCCAAAATCCTGAGAGAACAATCCTCGTATACATGGAATTTCCCGGTGCCATGCCATGCCGCGGGGCAGCCGATTGATAATATCATTGCCACCGCAGATCGTTATTGTATGTACCGTATCGTAGTTATCGCCGACCTGACACGCTGACCTGATCGTAAAGATCCCTTCACAAAGAGCGTTTATATTTATAACATCGTTACGGTGTCGGTTTAAAATCGACTCTGCATCTGTTACACAATGAAATACGCCACGCTGCTAACCAATGCGAACTAACCCGTTGCGCGTGACCTGCCGAATTTAATGGACTTTCATCGAGATTTATTTATTGCAGAAAATAACACAATTCTACATCAAGAAAAACACTAGAGTAAACATGGTGTTCGAGTTTTTGTTATAATGAAATGCAATAATGGCGCAAATAACAATCAATTCGAAATCACTATATGTATATTTTACGAATCGGCATTCAAAAATATTATGTACATTTTATATTTTGCAAAATAACCACATTAATTATTCAACTGTTTTAATATACAATTTCATTACTTTGTATAGAGATATATATATATATGTTATGAATTTTTAAGTCTTCGTAGATTTAAAATAATTACATGAAAAATTTAAATGGACTATATCATTTGAGTGTGTAAAATATTTAATTACATATTTAATAAAATTCCTCCATTAAAAGATCGCGTTTGTGCGTATTACAAATGAAAAAAAAAAGATGTTACAGGATCAATATAATGAATCAATTTCCTGCATTAAATAGAATGCAAACGTAACGCGTCCAGAAAGGTAAGAATCTGCACGAGCAATTGTTTGATTGATCTCTAATTGGTTACACAGCGACGGTTGTTATTAAACTAAGTCCGGATCGTCGAGCGACGATCGGTATGTCCAAGTATATCTGATGATACAGCTGGGATTCGATCAATCGGAGCGAATAAATTGTTGAAATGCATTTTGCACGATGAAACGCGGCGTGAATCCTAGGGGATTAAACGAAGCGATTCGTGCCGAAACAGGCTGGGTTAGCATCGATACACCCTGGGACCTATAATTCGCGAAAGAAAAATGTTGTTTTGCCGTACAGGGGAATCTCACAGATTTCTATTAATTGGAACTAATGATAATTCTGAAAGATCGTTAGTTTTTATTACGGTAAGATTAAATCAATCAATGTGCGTTTATTTGAGAAACAATTAAATAATCTTGATAAATTTTTTCGCACGCTGATCACGCACGAATTGTACGCGTACAGTCGCTGAAAATGTGTTTTATACTTATTGGCTACACGTAATCTCGATTAGCAGAAACCGAGGAAATCGCACAGAACAATCGCTGCTTGCTGCTGCAACACGGCAACCGAAACAATAGGACTGTTTCAGACCGTTACTCAGTTATCCGCGATTTCGGTAAATCTCCACTAAATAGAATCCCAGAATGCACGGAAACGTCTCCGATGTTCCTGAATGCTCGCTCGATCGTATTTGCCAAGATTCCGCGACATGTACAGAATGCCTCAGAATCCAACAATACCAGAACATAAGAAACTTACATACCTGAGGGTTCAAAGATCTCGAGGAGTAGAAATTAACAATCTAATTTCAGATTCAGCTTATAATACATTGCCAATGTCTCTCTCGGCAATAGAATAACCTCTTTTTCTAAAAAGATACATATCGTGATGTATCATGATATATCTTTAAATCTATTAAAAGTATCGTGTGGATATATTCTTATGCACGATACTTTACTTTATGGATTTAAGCGAAACACTAACCGATTCTACGTGCCAATTTCGTTAGCGCTGAAAATAGACCGAGCTTAGAATTTTCCTTATCTACATCCGTTTAATCGATTATCCTGAAAACCACTCTCGAGATGTTTCGCGTGAGATAATTTGTTTTCCATTCGGGTTCATCAACCTTCGAAGAATCCGCGCTGAGAATCGACTGCTGCGACCTGCTTTCTTCACTAATTAGCCATAACAAAAACTTGGAAATAATAAAAACAAAAATATAAAAGCGCTTTCTTCTCTTGAAAATCTTTCAATTCTCAGATAAAAATATGTTAAATATTCATCAACTATATAAATTTTTTTTCTCTCTTTCTTTTTTACAAATCTCTGTCTCTTTTCGCAAGAGTTTCGCTTACTAAATAAAAAAAATATGTAACACACTAATTTCACACAATCCAACCAAATGTGCAATTTATTCTTTACATAATGCAAAACTTATATTTAACATATTGGTCTAACGTATCATTTAAAAATCATTCACCTAAACTCTAAACCGTTAAAATATCTCAAGTACAACTTTTAAACTTTTAAAATAAGTTTTACAGTGAACTCCAAATCAAAGTTTAACGTTAGAGTACGTCGTTATTCGCAACTAATAGAGCTTCTAGCACGGGTTCCTATGAATCAATACGTGCCCGGAAGTGGCACGCTCTGTTTATCGTGGGACGTTTGTACGTTATCGGCAAATTTGGTGGAGTATCTGTTTCACGTCTGTTAAATGGAGTCCTCGGTCGCGATGTGCTCTGAAACGTCTCAATACGCTCAATCTCTCACGATTCGCGCGCGCATATATACTCCACTCGGAACTATACAGGATTTACTTACGGTAACTTCGACGGAATATCTTCTCCGGAAATCGCCGCGGCGCGCCGCGAACTCTGTTCGCCAGAGAAAGAGCGTCGACGAACCCCGTCAGCCTAAATCCCAACTATTATTCATACAATTTTGTGCTCCTCAGTTTCCAAAGTCCTAAGGCCTTGCCGTTTTTCTATACAAATTTTACTACTTCAGAATATTCGCCTCTTTGCAAGTCTAGGATGTCAAATTTAGGACCAGGCTGCTTTGAATATTTCAAATATCTCGGATTCGCGCGCCTTGAATTGTAAAATTTCAAAATCTCTCTGGATTCCTTCGTAGTTTCGAACAAGAGTAACTTAAAACAGACACACTTTTTTCGCTATTTCTTATAATATAAATATAGGGGGAGGCAATAACAGCGGGTCAAACTAATCCGTCGAAGCGACTAATACTCAAAAGCCGTGAGATATACGTACTTTGGAGGCCGGCATTAATCTTCACCGGGAACTTTACAGAGGCTCCGATCGCGCTATTATCGAGCCTTAGTCTCGGAACACTCAATACGTAAGCAATAGCGTCGCCTATACCGGTGGCAACCTATTTTACACAGGTCGCCGAACCTCACGAATTATCGGTTCTCAGTCAATAAGGACACGCCGGATATTATCGCAGGACTATCAAGTTATGAATAGACGCTTTATAATACATATACAGTAGAACCAAAGTTATCACAAATTTCTCATCCTAATTCCGGACAAAAGAGAGTAATTTAACATAGCAATGTAAATTACTATTAATGTTGCTGACATTTGATGTTACACGTCCATTTAATTGTTACGTTGGTAGTGTTCCAAAACTGAGTAGCTGTGATGTACACATATATTAAACATGTTTAAAGCCAACAATTTTAATTTTCCAGAAAAACAAATTGCAAAATTCCCTGACTTTTCTGACGTTTTCAATTTCCTTGATATTTCCCTGATTTTTAGTTTTGTAGCACCTCCGTAGATCAATGAAGAATCATGTTCTTTTTCTCTCTTTCATCACTTTACGACGCAACAATTCAAAGCTATAAAATATCATACGTAATAACCACCCGGTATATGACTTTAGGGATTACGGAGCCATTATATAGATAGCTATTATTCTTACCATAAAAATCGATCAATATTTAAAAGCCGATTAATCTGACAATTTTATAGTACTACACTTTTGTAAATCCGTAATAATAATAATAATGATAATAATAATAATAATAATAGAAACTAAGTGCACTGCATTATTCCCACGGATAAAAATTACTTTTCTCTCGTTGAGTTTATTTTTTAGAAAAAATTCTCTGCGAGACTTCCCACGAGCTCATATTTATGCGGAAACATTTAATATTAGTAACACTTGTCTACCTGAAAGCGGCGTTTTTTCGCAATTTCCGCGTAATGCACTCTTGATTACATCGCGAAGTGAAAAGATTTCTCTTTACCTAGAGCAACTTCTGCCTCCTGCAACATTATTGTCGCCGCCGTATCCGCTATAGATAGTACGGTACGGTAGATGGTATGGTGGTCCGTGGGATTGCCAGCGATTGAAATACGTCAGAATAATCAAATATTAATCACCACGCCGCGCGCATTAAGCGAGACGCGCGATTTTAATCACGTCGGGCGAGTAAATATTAAAATGTGCAAATTCGTACGCGTCCGCTCTTTCCCTTTCCCTCTCATTACGAATGCGTCGTTTTATCGGCGGATTTCCGCGTTGAATATATCGAGCGCGTGGAAATGGAGATAACGCACCCCCTCGAGACGTCATAATCCCATAATCTCACGATACAGAAGTGTTCCCGATAGTGTTTCCCGGGATACTCAACGCGTGACTATCACGTGAATATCAGTCATTCCGATTTTTCCGACTTTCTTTCTCTTTTTCCGCTCGGTTTCCGGACTCTTGACCTTTCTTTTTTTTTTTTAACCGTAACAGGAAGCGAAATAGGAAGTCAGTGTTTACGCGCTTACTTTTACACCGACCGCTCTCACCGCTACGGTGGGAAAATTATTTCACGACTAATTATATCTAGGCGCACCTGCAAATTACTACAACTACGACGAATGCGTGCAAATATATTCTACCGTACGGGAGCGCATATATCTGACGGCGAAGAAAAATGGTAGGCGCGAGATATACGAACTGGTGCTGCACACTCGGTGACCTTTTCCAGGGTACTGCTACTTATGCGGGCTGCTGTTTTGCAATTTAGAGAAGCATCGAGTGCGGTGATTTTCATACCGGCGTTGGTAATTCGTGGAGAGACGAGGTGTTGCTCAAAGAAATACTTCGAGCGGAGATACGAGGATGGAATATTTTAAGGGAGGAATCCGCAGAAAGTGTACGTATGTAAATGATTTTTCAGCCACGGAGCGGCGGCCATCGCATCCCTTCGGGAAATTTTTCTCAAACTTGAAAGTATGAAAACTCGATGACATTGTTTTGCTCCGAGCGAAAGTGTTGTTTTGGCAACGAAAGTTTTTCGGAAGCTCGATATCCATTTCTTACATTTTTGAAAAAAAAAAAAAAACAAAAAAAAACTAAAAAATTAACGCATTTTCGATATAATCGCTATAATATAGGAAAACGCTTTTACAGAACTGTCACGTCGTAACTTGCGATCATACATAAATGAATTTTTATTAAATTGCAATATCCCGAAAGAAATAAAAATATATTTTCTGCAGTATATATCCATTTCAATGTATTTCAGTACATTACAGTTATATTACAACATACTTTATCACAAAATCACGTTCGATATATTACTCTCGAGCTTCATTTTCTCGCATGTCTCTCTCGCGACGCGCTTTTTGTTATTTCACCTTATCGCTGCGCAAGGTAATCCTCCGCCGCCATCTTTCCACCTCAAACGATCCTCCTTTACGGAGTAAAGCGGCGATTACTTTCATTCCGGGGGTGTTAAGTAAAGTGGACTATCCGTTCCGATAGTCGGGAAGGTTTAAGGAGTTCGCAAGAAAATTTCGTCGATTACTTTCGCGGGACAATTTTCTTTTTTGATAAAAAAAAATACCCATATGTATTTAATGTCGTTATCAAGAAGAGACGACGATGTATCTCCTCATGGAAATGAAGAGCTTTTGTGGAATTTTCGAGAATTAAATACCACTGTAAAAACGAGCAATCTTAAAAAGGGTTTTCTTGCCAAACTACTTTGACGAGATTGATGTCCTTCCGACATACGATCGCCAGAATGTTATTAATGCACGCAATAAGCGACGTCAGAGAAAAATATGGAACCCGCGCAACGTATCGCTGATTTTACCAGGAACATACATTTTTCGCGAATTTCCATTCCCCCGTAGCCACAACGATCGATACGAACGCCTCGAACTCGGTCATACGGAATTATTTACACAGTCACGTGCCTGGAATAATTTATTATCGAAGGCAGCTCACATCAGTGGTCAATCGACATAATCTCAAAATCAAAATTAAAATGACATGCAAGTTTCTAACCGAGAATAAAATAACTTCCTCTTTAGGAAAATAGGATTAAAAATGTTGAAAAATATCCAAACTATTTTTTGTATCGAAAGAAACAATAAACGTAAGAAAATATTATTGTCAGATATGATAAATCGGTCGAAATGTCAAAATGAAACAAAAATTTCCCCGTCTATTCATTCATATTTCAGCTAATCTTATGGTAATGAGATAAATTGATTTTTACGTTAGTAATAATAACAAAATCATGAACATCGACTACGCTCGACGACTAATTAATGTTAAAAACTCGTCTTTACAATTTAAATACTGCGCCTCCCAAGAATAATCTAGCCGAAGCATCAATTTATTTTTAAGACCGAGCACGGTGCCAGGGACACCTGTATTCTTAATTAACATCGATAATCCGCTTCTTCCTTGCTCTTACTCTCAAAGCGCCTTATGAAGGATCTTTCGAAAGATCTTGAGACTGGAAAGTATTTAAAGTTCGGTCGTCGTAAAGTGTCGCCATGAAAAAGGACTTTCGGATTGGAACGGTCGTTTTATGAGGCGACTTTTATCTTTCGATTGTTCCTCGACGAGTATTCGATTGCATGCCCTTCCGCTGAGATTCGTTTATCTTAAATCGAAAGTACTCAAATTTTTGCAGAATAATGATACTTTTCATCCGACACTTGGTGATATTAATTTTTACTAATTATTATAGCAATATAAACATTGTACGATACTAAAAAAATCACCGTATTTTATGAAACATACAGTGCATAAAAAAGCTATGACTGTCAAAAGTAAGTTTTTTCTTTTCGTTAAAGAATATGTATTCATTTGAATTCAATAAATAAAAGTAAATGAGCTACTCGTACATTCATGTAGATTTCCATCCCAACTGGAAACAAAATACTAGCAAATTATTCGTAAGCTCTAGTCGAGAGTGGACATGTGCGGAACCGATCATTATGCGAATCATCCCGAGATTCGCATAATTGTGTGCCTGATAACGGCTATTTTGTGTCTCCTGAGGGAAGATACTCGAAGCACTCGTAATATTGGACGGATTATTGGATTATGTAGTCGTAAACCCGTAAAGGACGTCGAGTTCCCCGAGGGATTCCGTCGGTGGAAATAATTTTCTCCCTTCGAGAAATTATTTCATCATCAATTTACCATTTCTATGCATCTTTTAATTTCTCTTAACAGTAGATCATATGATTGTATGAGCTACTACTATACACATGCATTTATTGAGTCATTGAAAGTTTTTCGAAGAGCTTCACTCTTTGACATGAAAATGCCGTGTATCACCGGCAAGAGCAAATCGTTCTTTCTGCGTCAGAGAGCATTACATATTCGTTTAAGTTCACAGAAAAGTAGACAATAGGCTCAAATCATAGGGATTTCCATCTCTCGATTGGAATCATTCAACGTTGGAAAATTAAAGTCGTGGAACTCTTTACGAAATGCTGCTCCAAAAATGAAAAATCACGAGTATGACGATTGCAACAGTTTTCGCAATGAAAAATCAAATAAGCGTCGATTCAAAATTCGCATGTCATGATTAATTGGATAGCTGCAGCGGACAAAAATACTATTTCCTCTCACAATTCGAGTACCGAATGAAGTTAGCCAGTTACCTATTGCATCGCCGATGCAATAAAATGCAGTATTTTTGCACAAGTTTTATTAATTTTTGTAACAATTATTCAAAAAAATTAAAATTCTTTCTACTTCAAGTCTAATTAGCTGCTTTAAAATATTTTTCAAGAACAACTTTCAGGTCATTGCTAACGTTGATCAATTAATTGCCATTTGTTTTAACAATTCATGCATAGAAACTTGTGCTATAATAATGATTCGATACAGATAATTAAATATTCTTACCGATAGAAGATGAATGCCACAAATGATAGACAAAGAAAGACCGTGTACGTGTACCGAGGAATATTTAATGTTCTTTTCTTTTTGAAGGAGGCAAAGGACGGAAGCGATTTCCATTGGACAAAAGGGCAGCAAATATTATGTCGCGCGCGGGTCGCCGGACCGCTTTATGCTCTCTTTGATGGGAGACACGAAAGAAGTTTGCTTTCAAAAGCCTCTCTTGTAAACATTGTTACTTTACGAGTAAGTGAAAATTGCACGAACGACTAAATGGGCAAGACGAGTCCGCGTTCGCGCGCACGCGTAGGAGAAATAATAGCGGATTTCGGTGGACCGAACAATACAGTAAAAGACCCTAAAGACACATTCGGCCAGAATAAAAATCTCAGTTTTTCGCTTGAATATTCGACCGCAATGGCGGTTCAAATATAGCTACAAAATCATAGCATCACAAACATTTTTGGAGCTCTTATCTCCCGTAATATTATTATATAATATATTTTCATAATTTCAGTATTTTTGAAATATAATTACAATTATATGCTAAAATGACAGAATAAGACTTTTCAAGTTTTATACAAAAGATAAGGATAATTAAAATAATATTTACTTTTTTGCATACAGAAATCCTGCTTTGACAAAATTACTTTAATTGCGTTATATTTAGTTACTGGATCGAATCATTATTATTGCACAATTAAATAATTATTAAGAAAAATTTTCACGATCTCTCTCTCCCCCTCTCCCTCCGTAAGATAACAAAATTTTTAAAATTTGTTACTCGCTGCTCTCAAAAGTATGGAAATGGAAAATTTAGGTTTCGGTTTTATACTCATCTCATAGCCAACAGACTCTTACTTTACCGCTTTCGCCCTGATTCCTTCTACTTTTTTTTTCCTCGAGAGAATCCGGGATTTCCGTCCCCGATCGATCAAAACGCTTTAAAGAAAGGGTTAACCCGATACTCGTCATTACCACTGTTCTAGGATTTCACGAAGCGTACTGAATTGAGACGGAAGAAAGCGATGGACGTATCAAGTATCACGAGTTTCACTAGAAGCAGAAAGAAGCAGAGGCAAGTGAACAGGGGGCATCCTGCCAGTTTATCTTTTGGATTCTCGTAAAGGAGTTTAAGTCCACATTTATAGCTTCCCCGTTATCGTCCCACTGAGAGGAAAATATATTACTTGATTTATACGTCCGGGCGGTGACAACTCAACTGCAAAGTTGATGCGTCAAAGTGTAACGCTAATGGTAACCTATATAATGATAAGATCACGGGATGCATTATCTATCAACGCGAATTGCGAAACTCAAGACATAGGTCGTTTCAATTCGATTTATAATAACTGGACTATTATACGTTGTACGATATAAATACAAATATACATTTAGAATTTACATCACATTGTGATTAAACGATTATGCATATTCTAATTTTGATATATTACGACGAATGCCTGTATGACATTTTAATGTTTAATTAACATGAAATTAAACTTATTGTGTATTTTTACTTTATCACTTTGGAATCATTGTCTACATCGTTTCCCATAAATTTTTCAAATGATTCTGAACAAAATGTTGTTGAAGAAACAAAAAAAACGAAAATTTTGAAGCTTTTTTTTATGACAGTATAATACTAGCAACAAATTTTTTCTAAAGTTTGTTAATTCCACACGAAAACGTCAGCTGTAAAATGCATTTTGTTCCGTTTCGATATGATTTTTCGTGTCGAATTATATCATAATAATATACAATTTAAAAATTTTATGTTGTATTTTGTCAATTTCGTATGTTTTGATAATATAATCCGATTATATAAGTACGGTATTATGTAAGCACAAAAGCACTTACTTTTCACATAATGCAATATTAAGATCTCGATTAAGGTAGAATAAAATGCTTTTTCCATGTACTACAATACATGGGAAAAAGAATTATTTTTAAATTGCTACACACATATATATATATATATATATCTCAAAAATAAAAAATATATACTGACACGAAACAAAATACATTTTAAAGTTTCAAACTGATATCTTCACATAACATTAACGAAATTTAGGAAAAAAATGTGCTACCAGTGCTACAATTTTAAAATTATATTTTCGCTCTTTAATCTCTTTTGCTATTTCTCTCAAAATTATGACGTGATAGCCAAATTTTAAAAACAGATTTGTGTTCAGCAGATAAAAATACATTAAAATAGGTAAAACTGTTAAATAAAATATGTTATCGCAAACTAATGTTACTAATTATGCAAAAATCAAATATAATGTAAAATTACATAACATCTCGATCGCGGCATCTTAAAAATTATTACGTAACGCATTAATCATGACTTGTGTGTACATAATTGGTTAGTTTTTCTCTTTTCCAGGATCTTTTAGGTGGACACCGAAGAGTAACGTCACGGATGTCTCCTAAATTGAATATCGGTCCGACAATCGCACGCGAGACACTATCTTCCTCCGAAATATTTGTAGCCGAGGACAAAGGAGGTAACCCTCGTATCCTAATCCTTTGAGACAGCTACAACGTGGCCTCGAGGGGAGATAAACGAGATCCTATCGATGTGAAATAGCGGAACGCTCAGTGGCGACCTTCCGAGAGGAATCGCATTGTTGCGATATCCGCCGTTACAGGAAACGTGCGTTTAGTAACCGTAACAATAGCAGTTGTAACCGGCGCGATAAACGACGAGCTAAAAATATGTTTTACCTCTATGCGGCTATTACGCGGAATATCCTCGGGAATATCGCTCCATAATTTCGCTGTTTCCTTGATTTTTGAGTCTTAACAAATTCAAATGAAAATTGAACATAAAATGACAAAGAACTCGTTCTTTTTTTTCCGCTTTTGTCAAATTTAAAACGATTTCAGCAAGGATTTCAATATCTACAACGAATTAATCATGTCGAGAAGAAAAAACTTTTCCTACTTTCCGTACTTCTCAACGCAACCGCCAATTAATACCGACGAACTAAAATTGATAGCAAGCCGTGCAATAATGAATGAGTTTCGTTAAAAATAGCGGCATTGTACCGGAAATTCGTAATTAAAGGCCACTTTTATACGCGTGTAATTGTTCCAACCCAACGCAATGATATGAAAACAATTGGGAAGGTAAGCGTCATAATATGAATTAAAGTTAAAACAAAAGTGCACGAATGTTTAAAAAAAAAACTGTCCGAAGTAGTTAAATAATAATTCTTGATGTTTGCTGAAATTCGTTATTCATAATATATATTATTTTAAATATACAATTAAGGAGCATACAGCCACAACTAAAGATGTTCTAAGAGAGAAAGTAATATATTTCAAATTAATATGTTAAATAATAAAATATGTAGACGTTTCGGTCAATTTTTTACCATCATCAGTACAATAACGCATAGATGTTACCATCAAATCTGGATATTATCTCGTTCAATGTAAGTTAAAATTTGATTATCCATATAAAAATTCTAAAGAAATTCAATCGTCTTG
This sequence comes from Acromyrmex echinatior, assembly GCF_024713525.1. Taxonomy (NCBI): domain Eukaryota; kingdom Metazoa; phylum Arthropoda; class Insecta; order Hymenoptera; family Formicidae; genus Acromyrmex; species Acromyrmex echinatior. The sequence goes on from NC_141869.1 coordinate 551,694, forward strand.
GTTCAGAATTATTGTTAAAATATTTTTTTAATAGACCGTTATCTGGCAAACATAGGATTTCCAAATTATATTTTTATTATATTTTATAATAAAAAAAATTTTTAATTATTAAAAAGCTATTATTACAGATTGAAATTTCGTGTAAATTACATAATTATGAAACACATCTGTGTCTGTGAATAAAGATCCTCACAATTTTTGTGTAATGTAAATGTATTTGTGCAAGTATTATAATAATATGATGATAAAACCATTCTTTTTTGACAGAAAATGAGATATTAAGTACACCATGTCGAGTGTCAATCTTTTATATTTGTGTGGGACGGAATTGTAATAGGAGAGGGAATAATTCTTAGTGAATGGAGATACATTTGTCAATTAGGAGCAAATAAATGCCTGGAAATCGATCTGTATCACCTTACATGTTTAATCTAGAGCTTTGTCTTTTTATATGTATCACCTCTGAGACTAATCTTTTAAAACATGACTGCTCTGAGGATCATTACGTTATCTCAATCAATGTTGTGATTATAATCAAGTTGATGGAAAATTACAAATATTGTGTTTTCAGGTTTTTTGATATCCGATTTATGTTCCTTTATACGAGTGTTGTTTCCTTTTGGTTTGTCCGACATAAAGATTCGCAATCAAGGCAACTTATTTTGTAAACGACATTCAAATGATCTCTTCTTCTTTTAATTTATCTTTACCAGTCTTAATAAACGAACTTAAATTATTCATAGCGCTATTGTAGTGACGATGATCAAAAATTGACCGAAACGTCTACATATTTTATTATTTAATGTATTAATTTGAAATGCATTACTCTTAGAACATTTTAAGTTGCGGCTGCTCCTTAATTGTACGTTTATATTATTAAGCCACCTTTAAACATTTTTAATATATTATTTTCTCAACTATGTTTCTCTGCTTATATGTAGATATTCTATTATTATTGGGTCATTTAAAAAGTATCCGCGGTTTTTTCATTCAAAAATTGAACAAAAAACCGCGGATACTTTTTAAATGACCTAATATTTCTTCCTACCGTCATACGAGTGGAACATCCGGTACATTCATCCTAATGCTCATGTCACACTACGCATTGGAGATCGAGGATTGCTAATTGAAGATTAGAATTCGATCAATCAGATAATTTTAATTTGCATCCGTTTCGTTCTAATTGCCTGAATTCAAATCATCAATTCGCAATGGGTATCCTCGAATGGGTATCCTCCAGTATGACACGGGCGTAAGAATTAGTAGTAAATGTAATATAATACAAGCACGTGACGAACGAAAAGGGATATATTGTTCATGCAATAGCAGGGTATCGGCCTTAGCATATGCTCCACAATACGTCAAATTGCCGTGTGCCTTTGAACGACTCGTCACGCATGTTGCACCGCGTTTCGATTGTTCGATAGAGGAAGCAGACCGCATTTCCGTCACCTGCTTCGAACTTTCCGGTCAATTCCCTCCTCCTCTTTCAACCTGCTGGTTGAACAAAAATCATCAGACCAAAATTATTGCTTACGATAGAAAAAATAAAAAGAATACGCTAGTCTTTGAGATATTTTCTCGTGCTCCAGAATATTTTCGTGCTGCATTAAAAAAGATCGTTAACTTTTAATAACGTTAATATTAACATTGGAGAAAATTTATTAAAGATTACCTCTATCATGTTAGAAATGACTATCTATGCATAATGACGAAATCGGCGACAATTATGTGTGGCATAATACACGAGAGTTTATTCACGGCGTGAAATTTGCGTGAAAATGGAATACGGTCGCGACTTTGAGGGTTGCCATATCATCGACGAGATCCCGCCCGTATGAAGGAAAATCTTGGCAATACGTGTAACAATGCAATTTATATGCGTCCTGCGAAATTTACATGTGAAAGAAGCGCGGCATAACAACGGATATTTACGCGTCACATTTTTCGTGGTTTCTGCACGGGGTGTCCTGAAAAATACCACGACGATGTTGTCGTACCGATCGACAAATGGATTTCCATTTCTGCCTGTTTCGATCTTTCGATGTCTTTCCGCAAACTCCGCGCGTATTCAACCTTAAAAGAGAATAGTTGTTCCGAAAGTTGTACAACTTTCGTTATCTTCGTTTAGGATTTCGAAACCGAGAAAGTTCAAAAAAGTTTCGAACGAGTTGAAAGACAAAGAGCCGATAAACGAAGTATGTTAACTCACTCTATAACATGTTGTGATGTAATCATATCCGTTAGCAGATATTAATACTATCTCTTCGACCAAGCAGTGAAATTTAATATTAACCTAGTCTAACCAACAGTTAATTAGTTATCGTTCTAGAATTAATGGTTATTGTTTATGCTAATTATTACCACGCCGTCGGTATTAATTATTGTTCGGATACATTTTCTCTACAGTTTAATCTCGGCTGGATCAGAAAGGATTTCAATACCATTCCGTTATTGTATTTCCAATTTATTCCTACCTCATACATAAAAGTTATTATTCGTACAGTTATTTCTAAATTCCCTTCTAAAATCAAATGTTTCTCGTTTTTTGCATTTTTTTACCATCGGCTCCATCCAATTTTTTATCTAGCAAGCTCGAGCAAAAAAAAAGAAGAACAGTTATATCTGACTTTTTATTCGAGAGAGTTGAAATGTACTAAGAAATCGATAAATCCTGTTTATCCAGCCAGCTGTGCGTGTCAAAATCCACCGGAAATTCAAGTGGAAAAAGTCGACACCCCACAACCGAGTCGTCGGCCCGAAAAACCAGACCACCACTTGGTCGATAACCCGGCTCGCAGTCGGTCTGCCTCGGGGTTACTAAGGGTTACAAACCCTCGGTTTTCACTTCTGCCAAAACAATTACATAAGTAACACGTTGAATTGAACGTACTAATATAAAAAACATCTGAAGAAAAAGGAAAGGAAAATTTTATTACGTTAAAAGTAATGAGAAACAAAATTATAAGAAATGCGAATATTTTTATCGATCACACACACACATACACAGTTTAAGTAAGTTATAATAAAACTATATTTCATTTATTCTCTGTATTCATTTTCAAATTTTGTATTTTCTAAACATGGATTCACGAGTTGTTTTTCGACAGGTTATACAGCTGATACTACATTTCGATATTAAGTTTCACTATTTCATTTTATTTCGATATTCATCGTAACAAAATTCTAACATTACGATTGCAAAACGTAACCGCAGTCGGTATTAAAAATTTTGATATATTGAAAATACCAGCACTGTATAAAAATAAAGTTTAAACTCACTAAATTAATATTACTAAATTGATATAAATTAATCAATTATTTTCGCATTTATACGACAAATCTCATGTCGACGATTTACGTGAAACTATTTCAGAAAAATATCCCTCATATCTAAATATATACAGAAGTTTGCTAAAAGTCGTTGAATACTTTTCAGAGGCTATCGGATGGGATTCCTCGACATGCGTCACGTTTCACGCGAAAGTGGAAAGTTTTCCACGTGACTATGAATCGCAGAAGTTTCCACGATGGATTACTCGCCGATAGTGTCATCTGCATGTGAATGACAAAGGTGGATTAAGTTCCGTTATATATCACACGTTTCACGCTTCGGCCCACATCCGTATCGCGCTAAGAAAGATTCTCGAATGACGAATACGATTCTCCTAAATTCTAGGAAACCTCGATCATCCATACTCCAGCTTCCTCGAACTCAAATCTAGGCTCTTCGTAAAAATTTTAAGTTCCACGAATAATCGGCGCGCAAACATCAGCAGGTTCCGCGGATACCAGGTTCCGCAGATTCCTTCCACAGATCCTACGTTCCACAAAACCTTTACAGACTTTGCTTGCTGCCGCTATCTTGCTTGCCACGTATATTAGATTCCGCGAATCGTAGCAGAGAATCTAACATCCTTAGCTACTCCCATCTACAAATCGCAGTTTCTACAAATCGCAAGTTACGATGCGCGCGCGAATCTGAGCAGTAAAACCTATCCATAACTCCCCACCTACATACATATAGCTTTTGTCTTCCGCAGCTCCAACATTGCGCTCCTAAATTTCAAGAATCCCCGGATATCACAGCTTCCACATAACCTGGCTGGCACATATTCGACTTTTCATAGGGATGCTATTACAGATGGAACATTCAACGATGAAAAAAAAAAAGACTGCCGGCCACAGAGACAAAAAAAGAGTGGGTATCAGACCGGATCACACCCTTCCTTTAGTCTTTTCTTTCTTTTTCTTTTTTTCTCTTTTAATTAATCCTCAATCGTCATCGCGGCAAAGCCATTAATTTCGTTTAATCGACTACTGTTCTTTTTGTTGCCAACAAGAGAGGAGCTCCCTTTTCCAAAAAGGGAAAAAACCCGAACGATAGGGAGGGCAAGAAGGGGACATGCAAGAGAGCATGCGATGACCTGGATGCGGAATGGTATCGCGTGACTTCTGTACGGTGCGAGATGATGAATTTGGCGAGACGAGGGTAAACGATGCGGGGGGGAGGGTGGGGGGAGAAACCCACCCCCCACCGATTCGTAATTTCGTGTAGAAACGCGAGCGCGATGAAAAAGCCGGCAGGCGCTCATGCCGATTAATAAGCATGATACAACAGAAATTGTGGTGTCGAGGCAGTTGCGACGCGCGGCAGTGATTATGTTACGACGTGACAAGCAAGAAGCGACGAACTGCCTGCAGTGATTACGAGAAGCGAATTCTGACAACAGTGCCGCTGGCTGCCTCGTTGAGTAACAGTGACACTATCGATTAAAATAGTGAGATTGATTGTCGCGATTAAACATAAATTCTAGCGATTTAATCACGACGTAAGACGGATCGCGCTGACAGATTAACGCTGTTGCCAATCCTACCGACTAATAGGATAAAGGATTTCGAGTGGACGATTACAAGAGAGCAATTCTCGTTTCCGAGAACGGGAATTGCCATCACCCTCGCGACATTATCATTAGTTTCAACAAAACGGACTAACTACAAATTTGGCCTACTCGATTCATTACTGATGTAACAGACCACAGAGTCCCCGCATAATGGTACTCGCGCCATTTTACACGACAGAGAGAGAGAGAGAGAGAGAGAGACGAAATCGAGCATGTCTAAGTGGATACAGCAAATTCTAGCTGAATTATTGCACTGCCACTTCCCCGCTGTATGGATCCGTACAATTTTAACGGTCCTATCGCAATTAAATTTACGGCACTACTCTTTAAATTCGTTCGTGAACCAGCATTTTAATTTACGCCACTCTTTTTTTTTCCAGCCAAAGCTACAATTAAATCTACGCCGCTCTTCCAATTCGCGATTAAATTCATATCTCTCTCTCTCTCTCTCATCTACAAAACTCGCGGCTCCTCGTATAATTTCTAGTCAAACTCACGTTATTACATTCGCATTACCTTTTTAAATTTCTTAACCAAGTTCACAGCACTCTTTAACTTTCTGACCAAACTCTCAATTAAGTTTACACCTCTCTCCTGAAATTCCCAAATCAAATAAGCAACCAATTAAATGGATTTGTGCTACTTTTCCAATTTCCAAGTAACGATGTAAGTAAATTTACATCATTCAAAGGGAGCGTTCCTTCCATTCTTGGAAGTTGATCGCAGCATCTTTCGTACAAACAATAGAAACAATGATTTCACAGGATTTCACGAGAGCCTCGTGTTTTCTACACGATGTTTCCTCTCAGAAAATTCGGTCACGCGAACAATTGATCGAAATTGATTTACTCACCTCTCTCACGAACCGTCACGAGCCGTTCGCCATGATCGCTGATATCCTCAAAGAGGACGTAGCATCTTCCCGTATTCCTCGCACCAGACAGGAGACACAAGATCTACATCCTTCCACGCACTGTCAGCTTTCGATCACTCCAAGTTTTTATGGAGCACACGCGATAACAATCACCCCCTTGTACGTCCGGATGTATCTTTTCCAAGATCCAAGATCACACAGAAAAAAAAAGAACGAGGTCACGTGCATCGAGAGAATCTCTCGATCAGCGAGAGAAAGACAGAGAGTGACAGAAACGATAACGAAGATGAAGAGGTGGAGGGACGAAAAAACAAATCGCGAGGACGACAGAAATCCCAAGCTCAGCGTTCGCGCAGCGACTGGCGCCTGACACCTCCACCCTTCCGACAACACCCCAACCACCCCCTCACGCGGGCCAGATGGGAAGGGGTCACACGAAGAGTGACGGAGAAGACCGAGCGAGAGGATTCTCGCCACGAGTGGCGCTAGTGACGGGGTGTAAAGGGGAGAGTAAGTGAGTGAGTGAGTGAGTGAGTGAGTGAGTGAGTGAGTGAGAGAGAGAGAGAGAGAGTGAGAGTGAGAGAGAGAGAGAGAGAGAGAAAGAGAGAGAGAGAGAGAGTAGGGATTGGCTGGCTGGATCGTATGGTGGATCGTACGGTTGGGAGGCGAACTTTACGGGGGTAGACGCGGGAACTGGGGAGTCCCCTCGATCTCGAGGCGCCCTTTCCCGTTGAGCGCTTCCTCCCTCTCCCTCTCCCAACGAGGGTATTTCCCGTCGTTCCCCTCCTCCACCTCCCCCCCCCGAGAGGAACGTGGTCGTGGGGCGCACGCGCTCGGTCCTAGATTTCGTCTCGCCTCCTGATTTTTCGTAATAAAAACGTTTGTCTTGCCGAGTAGCGCGGCTCGCATATCGCCGGCACGGTTCGGCGTGCAGCGTGCGCTATATACGTGCGGCGCGTGTCTCTCCCTCTCTTCTCGCGCTTCTCTCCTCCCGTCCTATTACTTTTGTGTATACACGAGAGGTACGGACGGAGATGGAGCCATGGATTCGGGAATGGCAATATATGAATCCACGCGCGCGACGAAAATCAAAAAGGAATGAGAATCGATTGCGAGGGTGACAAGTAGCACACTGTCAAGCAGGGAAAGTCGAGTGTTAAGGGGTATGACTAATTCTTAAGTGCACGCCAGGAGTGGAATTTCCTTCTACTCCGGAGAGAAAGATGCCCTGGCGTTTGTCTTCTGCCACGTGGCGAGAGAAAGGTCGGGTTGATTTAGGAGATCGGGTGATGGTGCTGTTGTGTTCGCTAATAGCGTCGCGATTTCGAGGTTATGTTTTTTATAATAGTAGAAATAAAGTATGGTGAGCGAGAAAAGCGCCCGTCAAGTGGAAAGCTCTCCGAAAAGACCTATATATATCAGTTGGATGCACTGCTATATGGATGGATTGGGAATTTTATTAACATTATGTGCGATGCTGAGATATAATAATCATGAAAAATGAATTATATATTCAACGTTGCGATCATTACTTTGGATTAATGATCATGGAATCAGATTTTACTTTCTGCCTTCTCTCAGTACAAGAATCCAACTTGATTATACAATATAATTTAACCTGTAATTTATCTGGCGTGGATATCCGTTGGAACATCTAGAGTTTGCGGTCCAAACTACTTTGCGAAACCCACTTTAACACGTTGCACATTCGCGATGCAACGTTCCGCACATAATGATAAGCGTCAAAATTACCACCACAGCCACAACGAAACCACGTAAGAAATAGTTAGGACTAATTTGTAGCCGAATGTAGTAATTGGTCAAATTATTAAATATACTTACACACTTAAAATATATTTCAAATTTGCCATCCGTCATATCAACTACACATTTTTTGGCATAAGATGTATGAAATAAACCAAAAGAAATATATTGCATTTAAATTATACCAAATAAGCTATTTCTATGCAGATAAAAATCTGTCTTATCCGAATTACAAAAACATTCTCATTTTCAATATGAAATTAAAATTGTAGGAATTTTTTTCCAAATATTTACAACAAATTTTTCCCAAAAAAACATTTCCCAAAAACATTTGCGAGACAACGCGTTTCTACCTTATGTACGTATATACATCACAGAATATTTCTTAGAGGAGAGAATCTCCCGAAGGACAAAGCAAGCAACTGGAAAGTTAAATAGAAGCCGGTAATAACGAATCCAGAACGTGCTTCAATTGCAGGCGCACTATTTTCATATTTATCCCTTCCGCTGTAACGATATGCTGGAACTAAGGAGCTCCAGCGTCTTTGTCGTCAATTAGTAGGACAAAACGCAAGAAAAGATGAATTGCACAGTTTCTTAACGATACCAAAAGAAGACGGTCATTACGGGTACCGTCGTGCATAATGGTGTATTGATAAAGATTGTTCTTTAAGGACTGTTCGCGATTGTGAGAGGCGGCACTAATAAGACCCTCCCAGGCCTCGACAACAATTAAAGGATTAAAACATTTTTCTGCGACAAGTCCTCCCTCGTTAGACAATTTCGCTTTTTACTAAAGGCGAAAGAAGAGTCCACGATAAGTTTAGCCAAGAGCGAAGACAGAAATATTCCAGACTTTAAAATTTTTTTCCGTTTTCCTAAATAAAATATATTTTGCATCGGAAATATTAAAATTCTATAAAATTAGCACGACATTCTATTAATATATAAAAAATAATAACTGTTTTAGTAGCACTTCAGAATTCTGCAGTTCCTTATAGCAATCAAAAAATTCCGTAGTTTTTATACTAAAAAACTTAAAATTAATACGCCATATCTTCAATTTTGGTTTTTTAGTGTAAAAAATATTAAAATTGGTAATTTGGAATTTTGTTTTCAAATCGCATATATATATTGATAGAACTCGAGTAGTACTAACGAGAAATGCAGTTAAAAGTAGAAATTTTTACCTTTTTCTTGTATTTTAAAGAAGAAGTGTGCTAGATGCGCCAAGTTAGCGCGCCATATTTTTAAATTTAATTTTTTAATATAAAAAGATACGGAACGTTTTTTTATTTTTATAAGGAACTGTAGAACTAAGGAGAGAGAGAGAGAGAGAAAGAGAGAGAGAGAGAGAGAGAGTGCTACTGGAACAATCATTTTTTTTAATATATTAATAGAATGTTGTACTAACGTCAGATTCAGTATTTTCGATGTAAAATATGCTTTATTTAGGAAAACAAAAAGAAATTCTAAAGTCTTGTTTTCAATATCTTGTTTTTACTATAGAAAAATATGAACGTCCGATTTTACACGTACCTACACAATATACAGGTAGATACGGTACGTGTAAAAAATCCACTCGAATTTGAATGAAAATTAAAAACAGTTGCACGATTTAAAATACCGACGCGAGAAACACGCTCGATTTATAAATTACAGTATACAACGCGGTTTAATAAAATTCACAGTCTCTGTTTTTTAGGTTAACCAGGTCGCATGGCCTGACAATTTTTTTTTCAACTAGCCAACAGACCATTGAGCGAACGCGCCTTGTTCCAATTTATTTTTAAGCAATTTCGCAAACGGTGATTATCGTTCAGCGAATAAAAGTTAGTTCGCGTAACTATGTTTGCCATTTGAAAAAGTTATTTTTATGCTTTTATTCGTAGAACCCTCGTGAAGAAATTTATGAACATGTCAATAAAAGTCCATTTAAAATTACTCGATCGTAAAATAAGTGTTTATTTTATTAAAGACACATCCGAATTAGCATGCAATTACATGTATATGTAGGTATAAAGAAATGTTAAAGAAATTGTACGAAAAATGCAAATTGATTTCTGTCCTTAATGAAACAAAATGTATTAAAGACCTAATGTAAACATAATGGCGACTTATACAACAATCTGAAAAAATGCTTTGTACAACAATGAATTATATAGTTTCTACATAGTGCATATTGTATCATTTTCTCTATTTAATATAAAATAAAAGTATTTTGTTAATTAACCAAGTTATGCAAATATTTTAGAATATTTCATATAATATGTCTTCATTAATTACTCAGTCTTTGTATAATTATATACAATGATTGTAATAGACTTTCAAAATTCGTAACATCGTTATCGAAAAAAAATTGGGTCACTACAGTTCGAGATGAGTGTCTGTAATACTACAAGACAGATGAGAAAAAGAGTCGACGTGTATAAATGCGCTCTTAATATTAACCCCTTCGAGCGTACAGTAACTATAAGCTCTGCATGTTCTTTTGAACCACCGCCGGGGAATTTTCCTGCGGAGAATCTCAACGAAAACATACAAAAGTTCGTTATCATTATTACTTGCTGAAAAATGTATATTTATAGATGCAGAATATGTCCAGTGTTCTATTTTATATAGAAATACACGCGTGCAAATTTTAGAGAGAAAAATCCTTTATGAGATAAACTAACATCGTCAAAGCGAAAAGATAAAGAAAAGAATTTGTGATTTTTATTTTTCTCTCTTTAGCAAATGCTTCAAAGAATGTGTACATCGAAGGATCTGAGAGATAATAATAGAACCGAAGCAATAAAGAATGAGAGGAGCAAGTATATAACCAACAATTTGAAAAAAATATAAAATTTAATAAATTATCTAAAAAGATCAAGCATTACATTAATAAAATTTATTAATAACGATACCTCGGCAAACTCTTTTTAAAAACGGACGCAATCGGATTAATACTGCTTTACCATCCTTTTGACATCGGAAATGGCAGAGTCATAAAATATTGAATTAAAAATGAAAACAACAGGGGTTTGATGCAAGTTCTCAAACAGAATTGTGTCCACCCTGTATGCACAAGGGTGGCGGCAGAAGCGGTATATAAAGTCGACTTTCGTTCCGGCTCCGTAAACCGCGAGTATATCCCCAGGACTTTTCCTTTATAATCGCGTTGGCTTTATCCGCCGAGAGGACCTCCGCGCCACGGAAAAGTCCACAAGCTACTTCCCGATTTACGCGAAACACGGAGAACAATTTTCATAGAAAAAAATCCGGTCATTCGTTTTACGCGAAATTGCTCCTTTTTTGGCACGCAGTTTGCCGGAAAATTCACAACATTCCACACGAGTGTGCAATAACATAAAAATAAAGTTTAAAAAAAACTTGAACATATTTTATACCAATATCACTTTTTAAAATGATATACTATATTTGATAAATTTTTTAAAATATCTCATAAACTTAGCATAAAGCACACGATTAGCAAAAAACGTATTAATCATGTTATAAATTTCTAAGGAACAAAAACGTTAATTTCGCTAAATACATCAGTCTGAGCGTATACTAATCCGACAGAAGAAACGGCTACATTTTAAAGAAAACGCGTAAACACGAAACAGAGAGAAGAAGGAAATGAGAGATTCTTTACTCGAGCAAGAAGGGTCGAGTTTCTTGATCCCGGTGCTTGAGAGTTCCTTCGCCTTTGCCAACAAAGATTCTCCTGTTTATATATTACTAGCGAATAAATATATGCCTAATGCAATATAAAAAAGATGTTGAAGATTATTGTAAATTCATTGGATTTTGCAATCGGGACTCACTTATGTATCGCGCATTTATAGGCCTATCTGAAGGAAGAAGGAAATTTATCCCAATAAATTATGATCACGGCATACTAATTCTCTTTATACTTTATGCTACGCTATAGTATAAATCGTACTTAAAATTTGAAAAATTAATTAATATTTTTGTTAGGTATAAATAAATTTCTTTAATAAATAATTTATTTAAATAATTTTATAAATAAATTATTTCATTTTCTAAAAGAAAACATTTCAAGCTATTATATAACGCTATTTTAACTTATCCTAGTAAGCTCATATCCCCCAGCAAGATCATATCGCTTACGAGGGAGTTATTTCCAGTCTACAGTATAAACTAGCCACCTTGTATAAAACGGCCGCCGTGGGACAACGGATTCATCGTCGTTAAATTAAGCGACGTCGCCGAGATCTCTCGCGCAGTGACTTTTCTTGGATGATTCTTTCATTTTTATTTATACACTTTCCGACTCTCCTGCTAAATGGCCCAGAGTTTCAATTGAAATTTTAAATAGACCTAAATAGAATATTGTTCCCTCGTTCAATGCGCTCGCTTTAACCGACAATGTTAAAAGTCTGTGATGGCAGAAAGTATTTTACATTGTTATACATGTAATTACATAATTACATAATTACGTAGGATACGATTACATAGCGATGGTTAAAATCATTTCAAATTCGGTTGATAATTCATCGTCCATTTGTGTCCCGTATAAGTAAGAATGTAAGAACAAATACAGTATTACACGGGCGGGAACTTCCGGTCGTCTTAAGTTCTGTTCCACGTCAGAATGAAGTAGCAATTAGGCGCGCGCGAACGCGACACTTGTTTTACAAACTTTGTTAAGCGACGTGAATTTGCGCACGAATTCACACTCCAGCTAGGTATCGCTTAAGGCGAATTTACCAAGTTCATTCTTCGTCATCCTACATCCAAATTACATATAACGAATGAACGAATTCTTGTTTAAATGTATCTAGATAGAAATCAATTATCTCTAATATTATTCAATTATAATACGTATAGTTTCGGTAGAATGTAATTATCTCTGTAGCATTTTAAAATAGCAGGATATTTTCATCATAAAGGTACTTTTAATTAAACAATGGCTTTCTCGATATTATAAAATTATAATTAAAAAACACGATATCGTTGGCTACAATATTTTATTAATGCGCATTAAAGATATTTTATAAAGAGTAATAACATAAAAACATTGGTTGATCATTGCGGGAAAACAATTCACTTTTCGTGCTGAACAAAGGTGTATATTAACTGCGCACCAAATATTGCCAATAATTACAGAGAGAACATTCTCTGTAACAAAGAGTTACTGGGATGCATCCTGTGACAAAGAGTATCCAAGCACAATTAGCTAATCGGCTATACTACCTAATAACTAGGAATATTCATTTCGCGAGCAACAGCGTCCATACAACTAGATCCCTTTTGAACCGACGAGTCTCGATTACTCGCCATCGTGAAAGTTTATTTAACAATGCATACGAATACGTGTGAACTACATAGCATGATTTCCAAGCGCGTTCTCGTGCCAACATCCGTTGTGTTATGGCAAGCTTGTAGAGCTATTGACATAATTATTGCCATGGCCAATAGAAGTAAAATTATTCTGATCCCGTTAATTCCTAGACATAATCTAAACCAGATCTAAACGCACGTATGAAAATTATTTATTCTTGGAAAAGTAAAAAAAAATTATCAAAACTTGGATTCTCGTTGATTGATTATGTTAGCCTTAACTTCAATTTTACTTCTGAGACTATATGTTGTATTTCTCCTCTCCCCCCCCCCTCTCCCTCTCTCCCTCTCTCTCTCTCTCTCTCTCTCTCTCTGCGACCGTTTAAGTATTAAATTAAATTTGCCGCCGAACGACTGTTGACGTAAACACTGTTGACGCAAAAATTCTTTTTCTCGCCGTTCCCAACGGGAAAAGCAACAAATCGCGCGGGAAACTCGTCGACACTAATTTCCCGAGATTCACCGCACTGGGATTCCCGATAACCCAAAGGTCGATCCTGCTTCCCGAGACTCCTCTTTCTCTGTGACAAAAAGTCTGCTCGACGCTGTCGTCGACGACGATGGCGACGTCGACATTGCCCCGATCATCGTGTTCGCCCCGAACGAAAAAGAGAATGGAAAGTGACCAAAGTAAACCTAAAGAATTTGCTATTCGGATCACATTCTTCAATCAAATGAAAGGGGACGGGACAAATACGTTGTAACAAATAATAAGTTCGTGAAAATGCAACAACAAATGAATTTATAATTTGTTTTGTTCTTGTAGTCCATCAAATATAAGTAATATTATTTCTATTTGTAATTCTCTATATCTTAATGAAAAAAAAGATATTTAGAAAATTAATTAACAGAGATCAAGAAATATATCAAAAGGAATTTTTAAGAATAAGATAAACGTTGGAATACAATTTCGACATTTTTTCTTTTCACGCTGCTTTATTATATTTCTACTTTTTATTTCAATTTCTTTGCTTTTGAAATTCGTTTTCCTAAATATGAAGATTCAAGACGTGAATAAGCAAAAAAACCCTCAAAATCAAAAAGATAGAAGATTTAAATTCAAAAATCGATTACAAGATGCAATTAACTGTATTTGCACGCGAAACAATTACATCTATATCTATATATATATCTATATATATATCTATATATAGCTAAATCATCCGCACTTTGATATCACTTATCCTAGAATCAAATAATGCACATACGACAGCACGTGTCAGTTTTTTCTTTTCTAAATTGATTACATCTATCGTATTTATCTTGCATCTTTATATGATTCTATCATCTACAGATAAAAATACACGAATATATATATATATATTCGTGATATTCGTGTATTTTTATCTGTAGATGATAGAATCATATAAAGATGTAAGATAAATACGATAGATGTAATCAAGTTAGAAAAGAAAAAACTGACACGTGCTGTCATATGTGCATTATTTGATTCTAGGATAAATGATATCAAAGTGCGGATGATTTAGCTAATGTATAATGCATATTATTTATATATGTCATAATTTATTTGCGGAAATTGCATCGATTATCGCTATTTGGTGACTAATCAAGCCCACAAATTGACTACAAATTCGCTAATTATACAACTAGTAATTTGAAATGATATCTCGTTCATTGAAGAAATCGTCAGCCGTTCCACCGATCGCGATTCACATCTAGTAAATATTCATAAATATGCATATATAATATCTGCTCGGTTCGAATCAAGTGCGATGTTGCCGTAATTTGATTCGGCTGCCATACGAATACTGCACGCTATCGGATTTCCATTTTAAAATACCGAAAGCCGAATGTTTCGACCGATGTATAACAGTATCGTAGTCTATTTCGAAGGCAGTAACGATAATAGTCGAAGAGAAGTTGCGATTCGCGGCTACAGAAGTTGCAGTAAAGCTGAATCCTCGTCTTTTTCAGCTTTAAATTTGACAACAATAGTATACTGCAATGTCCTTGCATGAAAAACATTAATTTTACAATAAATAACAAGAAAGGGCTACAAGCCAGATTTTTATGTATTTCAAATTCTTAAAACATATGTTTCGACCTTATTATTAGCAATTTGACTGGACTGATTTCAATTTTTATCTCTGATCGCATTTGCTTCTTGCGAATTAAATTAACTCATTGTTTCAATTATTGATTATATCCTGGTTTATCAATCGCAGTTGAGGTATATGTACAATTTTACTTATTAACACACACTTTAATATAGTTGTCTATTAAAATAAGAATTGTATATAAAATAAGAATTGTATAATAATTTTGAATATAACGTTCATTTATTCATTGTTATTTTAATTTTTATAATCTACTTTATTAATTTGATAACAGAATGTGTGCTGGTACTTTTTTATTTAATGATCATCATGTTCAATATTATTTTATCATTATAGACTTATTGCGACTGTTATAATGGAAGAATATAACCGATAATATTACCAGAACGAAAAGCATTGCATTGTACGGAAGATAGATAGAATAAATACTACCAACTTTTTGCGTAACTATAAATTGTATAATTTTAATCGTTTAATTAATTTTGTCAAATTTGCGTTTAATTTCTTTACACTGAGGATGACCTAATAATAACCTCGAAACATATATTCTAAGAATTTGAAATACATAAAAATCTTTGTAGTCCCTTCTTGTTATTTATTGTTTATTATTATTAAACCATTACAAGATTATTGTTAATTAATTTTACATTTACATTTAAAAAATATATGATGGACTTTACAAATGTGATACAATATTTCTAATTTGACATGCATATGCATGTATGTCGAAATAATTAGGAATATTGTATCGCATTTGTAAAATTTATATTTTTTTTTAATATAAATTTTTAATTTTTAATTTAAAAATATTTTTTTATATATTTTCAAAAAATGTTAAAATCTTTATTAAAATTATAAAATGAATTTATAAAACTCTCTAGTATATATATATATATATATATTAGGTGTTGGAATTAATTCGTAGCGTTTTTAATGAAAGAATGTTATTTATTTCACATGAGCATTAAAAAATACATTAATGAAAGTACTTCCCATCACTTGTAAAACGCTACGAATTAATTCCAACACCTAATATATACACAGGGTGTTCCCAAAAGGTAGTATCAAATTTTAGGGGTATATGTAGTACTCCGAAAATTTTTTATTTCTGAGTTATGAAGCATTTTCTTCTCTCTCTGTGAAAAATAGAAAATAAATTAAATCTACAATAAATGTTCAATGTGTCTTCGACTCATGTCAATATACAATTCGGCATGTTTCGTCATTGAAGGTCAAAGGTTCCAGATTTATTTCGTATTTGTTAACAACAGTTTCCAAGTCTCTTAGTCAGTTCATTCACGAATGCCCGTATGTGACCACCTAATTATGCAGGGATTGTTGTATTCAACTTTGGATTGTGGACCGTGTCTAGTTTTGTGTTATCTGAAAAATGGCTAACTTTTACAAATTCTGAAATGATGGATATTCATTTTATGTATGGCAGAGCAAAGGGCAATGCTTCAAAAAGCAGCACGCTTGTATCGTGCAACTTATCCGAATCGCCGACAGCCAAGTAGAAAAATGTTTAGCAAGGTTCATCAACACTTGCGTGAGACCGGACGAAGAAAATGCTTCATAACTCAGAAATAAAAGTTTTTGGAGTACTGTTCATTAAAACTTTTTTAACGAGTACTACATATCCCTAAAATTTGATACCACTTTTTGAGAACACCCTGTGTGTGTGTGTGTGTGTGTGTGTGTGTGTGTACACACACACACACACACACACACACACACACACACACACATATATATATATATATACAGTGAGTATAAAAAGTATTTGTATAAAGAAAATATTGTTTTAAAAAATTTTATTTTTAAAAAGTAAATATTATCCAGCGGAAAATGAGTTATCAAATTGATGTCAAATCAAGATAAATACGATGATTTCAACATTAATTTGATGTTATTTGTATCGATTCATGTTTAATTGACGATTTCTTGTTAGATAATTAACAATTTATTCATAAAGAATAAAATAGACTGTATGTTTCTTAAAATTAAATATACCAAAAAGATGTATATTAATTATACAAAATGTATCATCCGAAAAATAAGCGAAAATTAAAAATTGTATTGTTTTAATGCTCAAAAAGTATTTATACAAACGAGAAATTTAGCTTCTAAAATCAGAAATATATGCGAAACTCGTTTGTTTATGTTAAAACAAAATGTATTCATTGTATAAAATTGCTAATTAATGTTTATTTTCTACAAATAAGCTTTTTTTATAACAAATTTCCTTATACAAATACTTTTTGCTCTCACTGTGTGTGTGTGTGTGTGTATATATATATGTATATATATATATATATATATATTAGGTGTTGGAATTAATTCGTAGCGTTTTTTAATGAAAGAATGTTATTTATTTCACATGAGCATTAAAAAATACATTAATGAAAGTACTTCCCATCACTTGTAAAACGCTACGAATTAATTCCAACACCTAATATATATATATATATATATACTATATTTATATTTTTATTAAAAAAAATCGAGATAAAAAACTGAATATATATATATATATATATATATATATATATATATATATATATATATTGAGTGCGAAAGCAGAGGTTCCTCTTTACATTCTGTTTGCACGAGAAACCCGAGGTAAACTCAATCTGGAGCAAACGTTCCATTACAGGAATGGCCGTGACAGTCAGCGGACACGACAAAGCTATGGCGACGTATACAAGTATCATCTAGTAACATTGGTACATCCGCGCATTTATAGCCTATAAGCCTGATGCTGCAGTACTGTATAAGATGGAACACTACCTAATCTCACGTCCTAGCATCACGCTGAACACAACGGGTTGACGGTAGACCGAGATCTAAATTGGAGATCAGTCCGTCGTCGGAATGGTTGTCGGTCAGTCCTTAATCGGAAGCGCAGGGATGAACGACGATGGATTAAGTGAATAAACAGAGAAATAATGCGCCGGCACGCGGCAAATACATCAGGATTTCATCAATGTCGACTGAATTTGCTTCAAGCGATAATTAACGTAATTATCAAGAAATACGTTCATGTTTCGCGCCAAATTTATGCGCAAACGGTGTTATACCTATTTAATTTCATGTTCGAGAAAATATACACATCCAAATGTGTTTTTAAAAAAACATATAAATATTAAGTCAAATAGAGCATATTATAAAGGATATTGTTAAAACTTTGATAAAAAAAGGAACAGTAAATAATACTACCGTAATAATAATACTACCATAAAATATAACAATTATTTACACAGTACATAACTATCGTGAAAAACCAAGTACATCGTCAGTGGGTTTACTGCGACATTCGCTGGAACTTTTCGACATGAAATGGAAAAAGTACGATTGCGTTGTCGATACTCTGCGCGAATACCATTAATAAGAAGAAATAGTAAAAGTTCGTAAATAAAAAGTCACAAATGGCTAATTGAAGATATTAATTGTAAAATATTTTTTAGAGAATTTTCATTTTAAAATAACTAACATAAAAACACGCAACACTTTTCTTAAAAATTTCGATTCTATACATTTCTAAATCATATCTTAATATTATAAAATCTGTCCTTCCCATATTTAGTTTCCACTTCCTCCCTATATTCCCACTTATTTCTTTGCTGTTCAATCTCATTTTGTTATCATCAACAATAAACGTTTCACTAACAATAAACTCCTGATTGTAGCAGTGCTTCTTTGGTTTATTAAAACCATATTATGATATTTTTATTAATTAGACTTTACATGTATTTTTATTCGATAGTAGCAGTGTTAATAATCTAATTTATTACAATTACAATTTTATTAATTGGACTATTTTCATCAAAATCACTTTTATTACATTCTAATTTTAACGTTATTTCT
The DNA here is from genome assembly GCF_024713525.1 of Acromyrmex echinatior. Taxonomy (NCBI): domain Eukaryota; kingdom Metazoa; phylum Arthropoda; class Insecta; order Hymenoptera; family Formicidae; genus Acromyrmex; species Acromyrmex echinatior. Next base: position 570,530 of record NC_141869.1, read on the forward strand.
ACATTTTATTGTAATTAATAAATTTGTATTAACAGATTCATTTATCTATACATCAACAATACAAGGTTAACAATAACTATAGAAAGAGGTCTAAGAACTCTACATCAACCTCCACAATTTCCAAAATGATATATTGTATCTTTAAAAAAAATTGTAACGGTTTCATCTACATTTTATCAAGAATTACAATTAGAACACAGGATAAGGACTTTACATTCAATCTACACGTAATGAGATGCTAATTGCAAAAAATATCATCACACTCTTCATAAAGGTTCCATCTTTTCTTAAAAGCAATTAATTTATTCCGGTTGTATGTAAATATCTGCGACTTACATTGAAAATGACGCGATCGATGTCGAAAATTGTTTTGTTTATTATTGTTTTGTTTATTATTGTTGTTTAATTTGTACATTAAAGATCTATTCTGTGCTCGTAACCCTTCTAATTTATAATTTTATTTTTATTGAGCCATATTATGTTACTAATTTCTAAATCTATTGTAATATCATGAGTAAAATCGAAATTTCGTGAACTTGTCTTAAATTCGACGAAAATTTTCGGAGTAAAAACTCGAACTTTACGTGTAAAACCTTTTGCAAATATGCAGATGTCGCCCAACTTGGAATAGTACGAGCTGATACGGATGCGGTATATACGGTGACGGAATTTACGAGAGCGAGTGCAAGCATGGGTGCATAAGAAACAGATTAACGTTCTCATGGATTAAGAGTCGTTACCAAGGCTGGCGCTCCAAAGCGAGCTTATGAGAACGTGTTAACGTTCACAGGTTTCTTCGCAAATGTGAATTGAAGCGCAATGGGTTGGAAGAAAGGAGGAAAATGGACACGGGCGCGCTGGAGTAAACGTTTCTACAGACATGAAAGTGTAAACAGAAGTAAAAATACGGTGAGTGGAATGGATGGAAATGGAAATTCTAATTACGAAAACGACCGTGTCAGCTGGAGAATATAACGAAGCTGGCCCACCTCGACAATGAAAGGTCAGCACACACAGCAAGGCTTATCCTAGTGTCTATGCGAAGATCAGGAGCTTAAAGAACGTTTTAACGCTTTAACTGATCATGTAGAGACGTCTCAAAATATAATAAAAACGTAACGTGTATTCCACATGTATCTTTTATTTTTAACATTTAAAAATAGAATAAAATATACTCATCCTTTTAATCACTATACTACATGAGAAAGAGGGAGACTTGGATATGTAAATAGTATATATATTATAAATACTCTTATACATGATAAGAGGATGCGATGTTTTTATGTTTCTAATTATATCATAAGAGATATAAAAAAAGTATTTCAAATAAAAGTTGAGAGAGAGTGATTTTAATGTCGTAATAAAAAATTTAAAAAACGAGCTTAGCAATTGAAAAATTTACAAGAATAATAATTTTAAAAACTCATAATAAATATTAGGTCATTTAAAAAGTATCCGCGATTTTTTGTTCAATTTTTGAAAAAACCGCGGATACTTTTTAAATGACCCAATATATTAGATTAAAAAATTGAGATGTTGATATATCTTGTTATATTTATAAGTAATACACGTTGTTTCTTCAAGTATGCTATTGGATTCAAAATTAAATAATAGATGATAGGATAGAAATCATTGTACAGTAATAATATTCAGTTCACACGGTAGAAATTTACAAAGTTGATGCCACAATGATATTCGTAAAATCAATCGTGTTGTAATGTGCCCTTAAGTATCTAATTACAGTAATGGACGCTTTGGCTAGTAGATAAAGCTGGCATGACGTGGCGAAGTAAATGACAGAATAGCCAGTAGGAACGTAAGCCAGAGATATATATGGAAATCGTATACTATTAAACGCACACACTGATCGCAGAACACTGAATAGCATCCATCTACTTATTTCATTAATTTTTACATTAATTAGTTTTACGTTATTAATTATATTAATTAATCTTGTCTGTAAGATGTCCATAAACTCATGTAAAAACAAATATTTTTTAATAAAAGATTATTGTAAGAGTTTTCTTTTCTTTGAGACTCGAAGAAACACATTATTTTGAATCTTATTTATTATATAATTAATTAATAAGTAATAATTAATAAAATTAATTTTTTAAGAAAAATTTTAATCAATTATATTTTACATCATAATTTTTATATATAACTCACATTGGATTAATTTATATATAAGACGTGGTAATAATGGGAATAATTTTTAAATATGAACTAGAAATTTTCATTCTTGTATTGCAACGACCATGATCATGTCGCAATAAACATTTACGGACGATACAAGAAGGAATTTGGAATATAAGAAACAATGAAGATCACGGAGAAAATGAGTTTTTAATCATAGGACGACTATTACTATATACAAATTATTGACGTGTGAAAATGTATTGTATGTATTGTGGCGAATTTTAATTGTAAACGGCGAATGTTTAAAACATTGATGACAAGTAATTTTGTTATAAGATGATCAAATAGATGAACGAAAACGTTATATAAATATATTGTATTATTTTTGAAAAAATAATTAGGCAAAGACACCCAGGCTTATATGATTCTTGTTACAACTTTTATTGTTTATAATGAAAGTCTTTGTAAACTATATTAATATTTAAATCGTATAAATAAATTTGTTTTAAGTTAATTTTCTTTTTTTTTTGTGATATACGAAACTATAAATAATAAATTAAGTTGTGCTATTAAAATTGCATTATCTACTGAAAATTCAGATGCATATCCAAGAAAATATTATCATAAACGTGGATGTTGTTCGTATATGCACATAATTTCGTAAATTTTATTTCTACGCAATTCGCAAGAGATTCATCAAATTTTGCGCAAAAAAAGTCGACATATTTTTTTATTTCTATGTAAATCGTCATACACAGGGGCTTTATCAAAAGCAAAATTTTACTGAACGAGTTATGTAAATTTCGGTTAAAAACTACTATTTGGAAAAAAAAATAGAAAAATATTTACATACCTACTTACCCAACCTGCTGCAAACGTTCTGCCGCAACCGCTGCGCTGCTTTGACCTCATCAGGGACGACCCGATATTTCTCTCGATCTACGAAAAGATCAACCTCGTCGATATCTTCATAGGTAGAACGTAACAGCCTTACACTACACACTATATATTACAATACACCCGATTTTCTTAAAATCGCACAAACACTTGCAGAATTCGTTGTCTGATGCTCAAGCTTTACGAAAAGATACGCTTTGTACTAACAATATATTCATGCATTTTATCTAGATTTTTAAGAGCATTCCGAGAATGAGAAGAACTGAAAGTACCTTCGAAGCCCCGAATATCTCGGAAATCTCGAGTCAAATGTCCATATTTATAGTTAGATCTTATATTTAAGGCTTTCTTAAATTTATCTTCAAGTGCTCAGTAGCCAATAAAATAATTCGTAGAGCATCTGAAGATAATTTAAAGAAGTCTTAAACATAAAGCCTGACTATGAATACGAGCAAAAGTCTTTCGATTTACGACTTACATTGAGTAATGGAAAACCCATAAATTATATGACATTTTACGATGTAAATAGGTACGACGAACCATGCTGTATTTCGATCGTGCCTTTGGCTAATTTCATCCCGGTTCGATCATGCTCACATATGGTGGAATCTAATTCCACCATGGTGCTTACATACATATACATACATATACATATACGGAATTATCCAATTGCTCGCATAATCCGTAATTACGTCCATCGATAATAATAGTATCGGCATTTCGGCAAGGCAGGTGGGGCAACGATCCTAACCTAAAATACCAAAAATATGCTGCATTTACGTACATTTCACCCTAAGCTCCCGTCTTTCCGTAGCAGGAAGCAACTCGAAAATAGTCTCAGATCGAAGATTTCTGATATATTTACCTCGAAAAATTACAGGAAGCATAAGCACGACGCTCAACGAACAACACATTTCGACACGTCCTCAGACGTGTTCCTCGAGGCTAACTTCACACACATGTGAAGTTAGCCTCAGTGTGTGAAGTTAGCCTCAGACACATTATTTCGATTGCATTCGAGTTCCTCCACAATTTCGAAATGCCGATGATAGCGGATACTCGTCTAATTTTTCTTGGCAGCTTGCAGAACAGCATAAAGTAAATACGCATATAATTCAATAAAAATGTTTTACATCGAAATACAAAAATTCTGGAATATCTTATATACATTCACTTGTAGATATTTTATATAGATAATTCCTATAAAAAAAAGAATAACAATACGCAGCATTACTACCTAAAACTGTGTCAGTTTTAGAGTCCATTTTGCAGATGCTCATTTTTGCTTACGTTATATGAAAAAATTAATTATTGCAAAATTGCAAACAGTATTATAAATATGCTTATACTATCTGATGGAAGACACTTTCTAATTTGTATTTATGTTTTTAAAGTTTTATTTTTACTTTTTGTTTAAAAAATATTGTCTAAAAATAAAGTGGTATGTCAATGACTTTTCTCTAATACTTACGCTTTAAATAACTACATACATATAAAAGTTGCGTTTATGACATTCTGTTTTTATTGAGCAATATATTTTTATAGCTCATTTATTTTATTTATAAATAAGATTAGTTTTATTGTTATAAACAAAATTTTTTAAAATAGTAACAAAAATCTAAATTTTTTTATATAAATATTTTAAGTACTGAAAATGACTTATGCAAAGTTTCATAGAGGTTCATCAATTTTAGTTTATAATAAATAAATATTTTGTTTACTGAACAATTAATGTTTGCATCTCAATGTAATTTTACATAAATATTTTTGAATTCATAAAGTACTTATATACAAAAATTGAGATTTCTGTCATTATTTCATAATACTTCTTTTCATATTATATATTTCTATTAGAATACGAATTTAAAAAATATTATTTTTTATTAAAATAACTTTTGATCCAGATGGTCAACTGTCTTTAATTTTTTTGTATTACTTTTAAATGCAATTTAGAATAATCTGTAATCTTTTCAAGTAATTCTTAACATATTGTATGTGCCTTATAATCTTCTTAAAAATACAAAATCACAGCTTTATAAACACAAATTCACTGCTTTAAAAACACAAATTCATTGTTTTAAGCAGCACACACATTCTTTGCAATAGCAATGAATTTATATTTTTAAAACAGTGAATCTATGTTTGTAAAGCAGTAAATTTGTATTTTTAAAGCAATGAATTTGGATTTTTAAAACAGTGAATTTGTTTTTAAAGCAGTGAATTGTTTACGAAATAGAGAATTTGTGTAATTAAAGAAATCCTAAAGTCATCTGTATTATCGACTAAATCATATAATTTTTATATAACAAATACGTTCCTCTTTCACATATTCGAAAATCCTTTTTCAGGATTAAAGTATACGCATTAAAACGTGTTTGTGAGATGAATGCCGAATGACTAAAAATTTCGAAATTGATATATTTTTTATCCTGTCTTAGTGTAACATGGCGTTTCAAGCTATCAAGTCGTGACAACATTTGCTTAAAAACGAAAGTTTTGCAACCTTGTACTTACAAAATAGTAATCCACAAACACGTAGTTTGCACGAACAAATAACATCGAGTTCTTAGAATTAGACTTAAGCTGCTTTTTCATGCGGGCAAAGAAAAGCTAGCGTTTATCTCCACTCCGTCACAATTCAAGTCCAGCGTTGAAAAGCTAAAGCTATAACCTCCTTCCTTTTCATGAAGCGAAATTTCGCTGGCGAAGTTACTCCCACTATGCCGTGAATAAAGGAGCAAATAATTAAAAAAATTGACCAATCAAAAAATGCTTTGAAATATTTAGCCAATCAAGTGGGTCGTAACCACAATCAGCGTTGCTTCGCTCATAGTTGGACAGTGTCGAATTTTGAGCGTTTATTCGCTGGATTCGCCATTTTGGCGAAAATTGATGGAGAGGGGGTAAAACACCAGCTTTTACTCGTTGCGTGAAATTCTAGATGCTTTGTCGCGACGAATTCGTTATATGAAAATTGACACGAACATGCGACTGCGTGTATCATATCAGGTTGCGTGAGATATTTGTGTGGTATATATAAAGACATGTCAATGCGCTTAAAGTCATTAGATTTCTAAAGTACTCGTACCGCAAACTCGCATCCATTTTGACGCGAAACGCAGTCATTTCCAATTTATATATTTTATTATATTTGTACATAGTATATACGTACTTTATTTTGGAAAATAAAGCTGTCTAGTATGTAAATCAATGTTTTTTAATTGTAATTAGTTTATTTATAACCGAAAAAATATATATAAACACTTAAGTTATGTATTATTTAGTTTAATATAGGTTTATTTGCTGTAGAAGTTTAGTGCATGAAAGTGCACGAAGGGACAAGTAAGGGACAAGTTTAAAAGATGAATCACCAACCACCATGCTTGAAATCATGTATTGTGTACATTTCGGCCATTTTGACACAACATTTCTTAAATCATTTGCGAAATATAATATTTCAGAAATCTAGTGCCTTTAGATGCGCTGGAAAAACAGCGACCTGTATGATGACTTCGTCGGAGTTCGGGTTTCACTTTAGGATCCCGTTAATGCAGAATGTATACACAGCGCTGTATCGAGTGGAGATGACAGATATTTTAACCTTTAAAGTCTCGAACTTTAACGCTTAATAATTCTATTCACGAGGCCAATTGCCGTGTTTTTTTGCCAGATTCTTTCGTTTTGAATGAAAATGCGTCGAATAAGTATATTTTTATTAAGATTCTAGGAGGGACTTATGACATCTTAAGACTATACTTAAGACAATCTTAAATGTAAGAATCAATTATGAATACCGACTTGTTTCGCATCGTAAAATTGGTACTGAATCTTTTCTTATTTAACACTTTATGTTTATATAGAAAGAGAAACATAAAGTACAATTTTAAGATGTCATAAGACAATCCGAGGACTGTATTAGCATCTTAAGACACTATTTAAGACAGTTTTAAAATAAAAACGTACTATGAATACCGTCTCATATGTGTTCCGCGTTTCACAGCCTTTGTCTCTCACGCGATATCCATATAAAGAGACAGCCGAGATTTAGAGAGAGACGCTTGCAAATTGAGCACACCATTTATTCCTTCCACCATGGTTCATACTGCGTTGCTCCATCAAAGGTTTGTGATATATTTATTTCGGAAAATTAGGTACTAGGATGCGTAGATACACACGAGATACACACAACACTCAACGGACAACAACACACATCTCGACACGTCTTCAGGCACATTATTTCAATGGCATTCGAGTTCATACTGAGTTGCTCCACAATTTTGAAGTGTTGACAGCTGAATATTCGCCCTAACAGAGTATGGCGCACACACACACACAACCTATACTCGACGCAGAGAGCTACACTTCCGACACAACTCCAAGCACATTATTTCGATCGCATTCGAGTTCATAACTAGTTGCTTCACAATTTCGAAGTGCCGACAACCGAGTATTCGTTTTGACAAAGTTCTTGTGGCAGAAAACAGTTCCCGATCACTTAATTACAGACAGACGAACAGAGTTACGAATAATTGCGTTCCCGCGTTTCAAATACATCTTCGGTTAATATCGTTATTCCTCGGATGCGCTCGGCTCGCGAGACGCCCAGCCCGCGCGCTCGTTAATTTCAAAATTTTACTACGCGCTTCAAGAGTATCGCGTTCGACATTCTATACGTTCCAATATCGTTCTAGATTAAGAAATGGCGCGAAAACATTCTGAAACATATATTTGCTTTATTTCCTTTTTCACAGGTACGGAAAAGCACGAATTAAAATACAACGTATATCAACGAATGCGAAAGCATCGCGTTTCGAATAAATTTGGTAAATGTGATCTTTTATTTTTTAGCAACATTTGATTTGGCGTTTTTAATTGAATTGCTTTTTAACGCGATTTTTAACGCGAAATGTCGCGTAATACTCGAAATATGAAGATATTTTCGATACATTTCTCTTGATATTTCGACACGTATGAGAGGAATTTTGCAAAAAGGAAGAGCATCCGCTACCGCGAAGCGTAGCATTTTGAATGCTTATCGAGTATAAACAAGGTCATTATCGAGAGACCTTGTTTACGCTTAATTTGCCGCTTTTTATCTCTACAATATAATCATTATATTTTTCAATATTCAGAAACTCGTGTAATATACCTATCCCTCACCGAAAAAGCACGAATCGTACACTGAAAAAATTTACTAAATCTAGATTTACTAAAATATATGTTTTTGTGAATGGTATTAAGTAAATATTTACTTACAGTAGAAAGATATTTAATTTAAAAATTATTAAAAAATGATAGTTAAATCAAATTAATGGTTTTTATCAGTGGTTTATATCAAATAAATTATATGTATATGTTTATATTTAATAAATATTTACTTAAACTTATTCAAATATTTATTAAAATTTAGTTTTTTCACACACGAAAAGAACAATTTTGCTGAAGTATCTAAAAATTTAGTTAATTAATTACGTTGGGATATCAAAATAATTGTGTGGGACTTTCAAATTTATTGCAAGAATTTTTGTAAAATTTTTTATTGCAAAATTTTTTATAGTATTTCAACGAAACGTTATACTTTTACATTTCAATAAAAAAACAACGGCAACAAATAATTACCAATACATAGAACGGAAAAAGAAAGAGAAAAATAAGTGTAACGAATAAAATAATCAAATTTAACTAAAACAAATACAACAGCAGAATTGCGATTTAAATAACATAACGCAATCTCAGCAATTTTATACAAAGTGTACTTTGTATAAAACAGAGATTAATTGGAGTTCATCAAACACGATATTTTCACATTAGAATGGTTGAAATCGATTGGTGACGTTTAATGGACAGTGACATGCTTGTTACCGGTATTCTATAATTAAATATACAGTTTCGAGATTATTCACGTTATAGTTTAATTTATAACATAATTTCAAAAAAGCTTCATCACTGTCTTGATGCACTTCTATCACCATTTTCCTGTGCAAGCATTTTTAACTGTCTGTTATCTGCAAAATACACGTTGTACATGATAAATTTTATTTTTAGAAATAAAAACAGGTACATATTTTTAAATATTTTTATTTAAAAAAATTTTTACGAAGAATTATCAAACTTTCGCATGAGCATCTTTAGGCAAAAAGCAGGTACATATTCCACTTCATACCAAATGCGCTGAAATGAATGTCATTAGTTATGGTGCCAATGGCGGTCACAATTGCGCAAAACATTCACGTTCCGTACTTTTGTGGTCTAAACGTCTACCAAGTTCTTGATATATCCCCAAAAAAAGAAATCCAAGGGAGAGGCTGTCAAAGGAATAAGGTGACCAGAAAATGGAGCTCGCTCGGTCGATCCAATGACCTAGAAAAACTGAAGGTATTCACGTGGAAGTTTGGAAATTTTTTGTAAAAAAGTTTTTTAATTGTTCCTTTTTTAGTTGTTCCTACAATAGAAATACCTAATAATATGTGTGTTAATTTTTTATTTCAAAATGAACTGAAGATTTATCACGTACACCCGGCCAAGTATCCGGTATATTCTACATGCGTAACAAACGATTCCCTTCGCAATACAATCGCGATTGTAATTTCTATTTTAACGAGAATAAGGAAAGAGAGAAAGATGCAATAGGAGCAATCAGCTGGTACTGTCGACAGATGCTTCAAAGGATGCGTACGGAATTCCCAACCTGTTGAAGTCCCGAAATCCGTTTCCTACGAGTGCACCCCAATGAGTCGACGACATTCGGATTTCAATCCGATCGACGAGAAAGGGAGGGTGTTTAAAGGAGCGAGAGAATTCTTGTCAAGTGGCGGCACGCGAAGATTGAATTTTCGGTTTTCTTGGATAACCACCACCACCACCACCACCACCGCAAATTCACTCTTCTCCTCTCCGAATTGGCCCTTCGCAAATTTTCCCCCTCGATTTGCGTGATCCAAATCGCTTGAGTGACCCTCGACCACCCTCTCCCTCTCTCTTCATCATTGCCTCGTGCCTTCAGTCCGTCGCGGTGCATTTAAATCGACTGCTTAAGTTGACTATACACTAATCTCGTAATTCATTTACATATTTAACGCGCGCATCGTCGACAAAGTTCGTTGTATGGAATGGGAGGAAACAGAGGGTGTGGCAAAGGAAGCGCAACGAAGGGGGTAATTAGTTATGCATGTGTACTTGTCGGCCCATCTCGGTGAACCTTTAACTTCTTTAATTTAATAACGCGCGAGCCGGGACGGGAAATCACGAAGAATTATCACGTCGAAGACCAAACATGGATAAAAAAAAAAGAAAGTATTCTTCGCTTAATTTAAATCTTAGTGCAAACGCGACGAACACTCATCGGTTTTTCAAAATGACGGAACTTGATTTACGAGCAAACGCGAGCACGCAAGGCGTGAAGCCGTTCTCGTTAGTCCTTATGCAACTTCGATAACTTCAAGAAGTTGACTTCAGTTGTTACCTGAGTGAACGATATCGATTATCGTCCGATGTTCTTGTTCTTCGACGATGAAATATGCTCTCCGTTTTCCCTGAAGATGGATGAGAGGCGGGGGAAGGACGAGTGATCCTTGAGTAAAGGATCGGGACGCTTCGCTCGGCCTCGATCTAGCATGGAAATACAAAATCGCCGTCTGTTTCCGGTGAACTTCGGAGAATGGCGAAGTTACATCCCGTATAGGTATGCGCACATATATTTCGTATTTGGACAGCGTCAGGAAATTAAGCGAGGTGGTCTCAAGGGCGACGTTCGGACCTCAAACTTCGGCCAGGGAACTTTTCTCGGCATTGTGCCTAGATTTATCTCTTCCCGAAGTGTCGAACTGCTTTTGGGAGAAGAGCCGCGGCACCAAGAAATATATTATTGCCGGCCGTGACTGGTGTACAAACGTAGTTCGCCCATCAAGACAATGGTGAGGGATCGAGAGAAGAGGAGATGGAAATTGTCGATGACTAAATAATAAATAATCGATGACGATAATTAAATTATTATAATTCAATCACAATAATATTCTTTTACACTTATCATTTATTATTTACGATAACATCTAATAATCTACGTTTTTTTACGTAGCTTCTGAATTTCTGTTGAACAAGAGTTCTACGTGACGCTGAACTAACGGATTTATTTAATTCGAATGTGCTGTGAGAAGAAGAGAGGACAGATTTCTCGACATTCTACTCGGCGAGATGAGAATCTAAATTATTCACATATTTATTCCCTGCTTATGTGCTTCGTCTGTATATTTGATACTGTATTCGCCAGTGGGATCGTACTTCTTCTTAAGTAGCTCCCAAGTTTCCGGTTTCTGAAATAAAGTAAAAGATCGAATAAGCAATCGCCCTTGTATCTTCTGTAACAAGTTTGCGTAACAGGATTGCATTTACCGAAGACGTATCGTTAGTTACATCTACATAAAATAAAGCTGTACGAAGATTTTTACTCTGAAAGTTTTCTCACTTTAATACTTTGTATTGAGAAATGCTTGAGATAGAACTACATTACATAATTACGTTATCGTGAAATTCAGTCAAAAGCAGTAATGCACAATTGTAAAAAACGTGATGAGATGCAGTAATTTCAAAGACAAACTCTTATATGCATTAAAAATAATATCTTTTTAAAGGATTCAAATCGTCATATTGATATTATGATATTATGAAAAATATTACGTGTACAATATTTCAGAAATTGTTGTAAAACGCAATATATTCAAAACTTGAGATAGAGAAACCCCTTTAAAATGAAACCCCTTTAAAATCGAAGATCGCTGAAAATATGACTGCCCAGTCGGGGGTGAAATCAGTTCTCGAAAGAAGGGCTCGAAGGGTCGAAGGGACGGCGGATTCACGTCGCCGTTAAATTATTTGGCTACGGATGCGAAAGTTTCCAGGTGTGGTTCGCAAACGAATCACAGGGGCACCCCCTGCAGTGCATCTAGTGCAGTGTGGAGGGTTAACCCGTCTCTGCGTGAAAGTCAAACTAGTTCCACGGCATTTAAACCGCCTCGACGTATCCCCCGAGCGTTCCTACTCCCACCGGTATCAACTCATTACGCAGACCTCGCGTTTAATTAGCCCAGTGAAAAGTGACGGGCGAGCATACATGTTAGCGCGAACATATACCTTGTTGATTAGATACCGGACGACCTTCTCGGTACCCTTCTTTTGCTTCTCGCTGCATTTACTGCACTCAGTCATCAGTGCGTCCGGAAGGATTTCTGAAACAGAGGTAAAAAATTACGAGAGGAATTCAGATCAGGGACATGGCTGCACGAAATTCAATTCCGTTTGAAGCATACGCTATCGGGTTATGAAATTACGCAGTTATAAGGTTTTCTTCAAAAAAATTCAGGATCGTTTTTCCTTTTGTCTTTCTAAATAGAATATCAGTTCGATTCCTTTCTTTTTTCCGTCGATAAATATTTTAGCGAATATATTCTTTCTATAAGGTTATTTTTATCGCGACGGAGTTCTTCGTAGGACGTATTCATAATGACGTATGTTATTGTATTTCTCGAATACGCGACATCCTTGCAGGATTATGTCTCAGCTTTTTTATCACTCCGCGTCATTTGCACCACCTGCTCTGGTCAGCTGACTGTACACTCCCGCATATTTCTCGTGAATTTTCTGAGGCAAGACTATACATTCTCGGTAACGTATTACCGTCCATCGCACGTTTTATCTCGCGACGGGGTAGCACGCCAAGGTAAAAAGAAATTCGAGAAGAAACAGACGATAAACGTGATTCTAACGTAGAGAAATAAATCGTGATACGTGCGACAAGTAATTAATGCAATTTGCAGGAAATGCAATCTGCGGAAATACACCGAGCAAGTAATTGGTTTCTAGTATCCGTGTCTCAATTCTGTATATATAGGATTTTTGCGCGAGGGAAACGTTACGTTCGTGAGCAAAATTTTCACCTGAAAAGAACTGACGCGTACGTTTGTTCTTCGCGACGCTAACCGCGAACGTACACGTATACATGCAAAATGTCTCACGACACCAAGGTACTTTTTGTCCAAATCTCCTCGGCGTGACAGTCGTTTGTAGCGTATTATTCATATCTGGAGCTGAAGTGATATGTGTCTGCTTCGTACATATGTAACATCGTTAACGAGACGACCTCGCATCGTGCATCCTTCGACGAGATGAGACGGAATGAGATGGCCATTAGTGCCAAGGATGATTCTCCCGTGCATTAGAAAGCACGTGAAAGATCATCATTACCGTCTCATTTCATCGTGCATGTCTTGCCATGTTATCGAACCAAATGCAACATCAGACACGTTATTCTACGGATTCGTATTTTTTTTTTAATTTCTATATTTTTACTCTTTGCATTACGAGAGTTATGTTTTGAATGAAGTTACTAATGTTTGAATAGAAAAATCTAGCGAAGAATAACAATGAAGAATAATTGGTGAAATCTCAAAACGCTCACCTTTAAGCTCTTTGCCATCGGGCGTGCAACTTCCCTTCTCCAGCAGGCAATTTACATAGTTTTTGAGCAAACGGTCGCTCGTCAAAATCGTGTCCAAGTCAATATTGTCATACTTTGTCGTATACTTGTCCTCTGCCAAAACTACCGCTACCACGAGAAGAAATAGAGTCAGGACCTAGATTGAGCATTAAAAAATTTCTTATTTCTCTGTATGAAAGAATATTCAAAAATTTACACTGAAAAACATAATATTGTATCAACAACATTATTTTAATTGAAAATAATCTCATTAATTCAATAACAGTATCAATGATTCATTAATGTTGTTATTGAATTTTATTAAAATGAGAGCATAATGTGTTCATTAATAATGTTATATAAATTAATAAAATTATTAATTCCATTAAAATAATGCTGTTGATGTATTCTTTTTTTCAAGATGATGCATAATCCAGACAGTCATTAGAGTGTCTGTGTTATATCTGTTAAGAATGAGATCTGAATGAGGTACGAAATCATCATTTATGGATTCCTTGGGAATTTGATTTTCAAATCCGGAAAACTGATTAGCGTATTATCGAATCGTTATAAATACATAAATAGGGCAACTGCCTGAATAAAGTGTCAGAATCCAGGATGGCCTCAGGTCACCACGCTAAATGTCGCACGTGCGTACGTGGTTAAATGTTTGCCACCACGTCGGGCTGGTTGCGTTCATAATCGCGCTGCCGAAACGCAGAATCGTATGCGGGCATGTTTAGCACGTGATGTGAATATCAACGAGCGAGTGCGTGCGTGTTGTACGTGTTATGCACCACTCTCGTATGTGCGCTCGTGCTCTTGGACTATGGAAATTCTTGTAGGCCCCATCGGAAATCGAAATTATATATAGCGCAAGGCCCCTACAGGCTTACGGAAAGCAGAAACGGAGAATCGAATACGTGCTCGTACGCCTCATTAGTAGGTAAAGACAGAGAGTGGACGGCCAATACGCAGCGGATGGAGTTGTTTTGAAATCAAATCAATTATACAGAATGTGTCAAACGATTTCTCAAACGCAGTTACGTTAGAGCGCAGAGCGTTAAGAGACACTTCTATTATTGCGATTCTCGAATACTTGAAACGCATTTCTACGGTACGATGTTTATGAAATGAAATCTTGAGAATTTGAAATATTAATTTATCTCTGTGGGAATTGATTTTCAGAAATTTCAATAGTAAGTATTAATTAATATCGTATCTTATTTGAATTAGTTATCAGCAGGAAAACATGTAAATTATTATTCAAATGAATTAGTCACATGTGAATATTACAAAAAAGGAAATCGTATTAACGATCAATGTCACACTGTGAAATAAGAAAATATCGCGTATTCATACATACATACATACATACATGTATTTGTTCTTTTAACCTCAAGGCATAAAATGGCATTGATTACTCTAGTTTCAAGTATCAGTTTAGCAGCTGTGTTTCTCACAAAAAAAAACACTTGATATGTAAATCTTGAATTACGCAATTCAATCTAATAATAATTGGAATAAATTTTCAATTAATACAAAAACAGATGAATTCTAATGTGTTTAAAGAAGAACACTAGAAAAAGAAGTTTATGCATCTAATTATATACGTAATACTTAATCTTAAAAAAAAAAAGATAATTTTCAACGTCTCTTAGAGATATAATATTTTTAGAATTTAAATTTTTCCTTAAGATTCACAGTTTATTTCATCGAAAAGATAACCACAATACTTTCGACTAGCTGATTCAAACTTAAAAGCGAGAGAATCTCTCACCCTCCCTAAAGACCGCAACCAGATGGTTACGCTAGTACATAACGGGTTAATGTCGGAGAGTTAGTTAGGATGTTAATTAGTATAGAATGGACCTCTCTCTTTCTCTCTCTCTCTCTCTCTCCCTCCCTCTCTCCTCTCTCTTTCTCCGACGCAGAGGAAATATGTCTACGCGATATACATACGATACTTTGGCGAAAGGTAAAGCGCAAAGGGCGACGACCGAAATAACGTTATCCTTGCCCAGAGACATTTAGCTCTTTCAGAGAAGAAAATGTAGGTATTTAACATACAGATATGTGAATATATTCGTATATTAAACATCCGATTACATTATATTAAATAATTTCTTGACAAGCCGGGAAACTTAATAAACTATGCTATTGTACTGTTTAATCCAAATAAATATAATAATTTAAGGTAATTCTTTAGTAAAGTGTCGAAAATTTAAGGTGCTTCTTACCAGGGTCCACCCAAAATTATAAATATCTGCATAATTTGGATAAAATATTAAAACTACGTATATCTTAATGAAATAGTATAAAACATACGATAGTAAATAAAAAAAAAAAAGAACTGTATCTTCATCGAACGAAAACAAGATGAGATTATATTTACTTTTCGAAATTAAATTTATATGCAAATTTATTAGAGTCCAATCGAAATTTTAGGTTTCGGTTAGTTTCGGTCAAAAATTAAGATTTCGATTTGATTTCGGTTTCGGCTGAAATTAAGAGAAAATTTCGATGGATAAACCGAAACTATACAAGTTTCAACGCGTGAGCGTTCAAAAAATAATTGTTCGGTTTTAATTATTGACTTGTTGATTAAGCTTAATACAATTTGAGTACAAATTTTTGACGTGATCCTCTTAATAACTGTAATTTGATTTCTTTAAAAGTTGAGAATGCAACTATTATATTATTATAGTTAGATATTTTAATAAAATCTTATTTTTTAAAAAGTGCATAAATTTATCATAATTTCTGAAAATCATACGGTCTCTGTAAAAATTAATAAAAAAATATCGATTTCGAGTCTGGCCGAAAAAAAATGTGACTCCATTAACTTATCTTTCTCTTTTTTTTTTAGTAAGACTTGTCTAAGTTCGGTTTCGGCCAGAGATCAAAATGTGATTTCGGTCGGACTCTAAAGTTTATGCACATAAATATCTTTCCAAAATAGCCGTTGGTCTATTACTTTTTTGATCATTAAAATCATAATTTTTTTAACTATTATAATCTCATTTTTGAAAAAAATCTAAGATTTAAGGTAAGATTTGTGAGCAGTTAGTCAAAAAAGCATCTACGAGCCTTATCTGTCACTAAGTTATACTTGAAAAGGTTACATTTTCAACATTTTTTTTCTCTCTTATTTCATCGTTAACCTGCCATAGATTTTTGCACACGTCAATTTCGATATTTTAATTTCATTATACAAAAAAATTAGGCATTTCTATAGTATAAAAACTCGATTTATTAAAGAAGCACTTAAAGTTAATTTGATTTATATATGTATTTAAACGATTATATAATTGGCATCAATAATTTAATCGCTTGGCAACGATTCTATTAGAAATTAAAATGTTTTTTTTTTTATTGAGCAAGAAAGGAACAAAGAGTCGTTTCGATGTCAACATGGGAAGGATAATTATTATTAAGCAACAGCTCGCACGCCTTCATAAATGTTACGCAATTGTCACCATTACCACGACAACATTTCCCGACGCCTTTCACTCTCGTAAAGAAATTCTACCTCGTCTTGCGACTCGAGTCACCCGCGACTTAAAAGCGCATGCCGCCGGCACAGTCGCAAAAAGATTCGCACGCGTTTAGCAGTGGATTAACGGTGAATTTTTGTGAGGATGTACAAGGAGACAGACATTGAATCACCTTAGGAGACTCTTAAACGGTCCCCGAGGTCGTTAACGACGTGAAACAGCCTCGATGCACCGAAGAACTTGCACTGCATTATTCACTTTCGGTCTCTCAGGATTGGATTTTTGCTGAATAAAAAGCGGCAATTAACGTCTATGCGATTCCCACGTGGTAAAAAAGAGAGAAAGTAGAATATTTAAAAAGTTAAAAACCAAGAATTATTATAAGAACGAGGATATACATTATTTAAAATTTTAAGTATCTCTAATCACACACAAGAGAGATGGATGACGCCAAAAAGGATAAATATTACTAGATTAAAATTATTTCAAATTTTTATTTTTAATTCATAGTATATTATTTTCATACTTATTAAAAAAAAAAGAGAAAAAGAAATTTTACGATAGTAGTAGAAGAAGAACGAGTAACGCATATTGCGTATATTGCGTAGATAATTTCCTCAAGGCTACTCGATGCACGTTACATATCATCGTCGTCCGTCATTTTTATAAAAATTAATGTAATAAAATTATATTCACAAATTAACAGCACAGTTAGTTTCCGGGAATATGAAAAACAAAAACAGGATATAATCAACGAGCATACAAAAAATATATATGAAAAAATAAAAAAAAGAGAGATTCTTGTCATAAAAGAAAAAACGATGGATAAGCAAAGAATTCCTCAATTCCTCAATTCTCCCAATGATAATACGAAAGTATGTTAAATAAGACAGTGGGAGGGACATGAAAGGCAATGAAAAGTAACCAGAGGAGAGAGAGAGAGTTATGCTTACCTTCATGTTTGAGTGGAGTTATACTACTGATGTCGGCGGCAGTGCTGGTCAGTTATTTTATAGCCGGCTCCCATTTAACTGGATCCCGAATTCATCAAACAGCCTTACGAGGCCTCTCTTCTCCCTCCTTAAACTTCTTTACGCAGTTCCATGAGGAGGAAAAGATATGTGCGTCATAGGTGTACAAATTTTGCATATTCACCTCGCGTCTTCGTAAATCACTCCACGTGTAAATATCGCTAGCATACAGGGATCTCTCTCTGATTTAAAGCTCATCCTAAAACTTCCTGAGATGCTGGACTTTAATCCCATCTATTTTTGTGTATTATGAAAGTTTATAAAAATGATTCCCCACTTGCGACGGGTAATCCCCCGTTCTCGGGGAATTCCCCCTCGAGCTTCTCAATCCCTGGGATAGTCGCAGTCTAAAAAAATCGCAAAACGATGGATTAACACGTTTGTCGCAATCATTGAGAGAATTTCGCGTGCGATATTAGAGACAAACAGAGAGAGGGGAGAGAGAGAGAGAGAGAGAGAGAGAGAGAGAGAAACAGAACGTCAGCGTTTTTGCACGAACGCGCGCTCGTTAGCGGGATTCAGCGAAAATTGCAAAAATAATATTTGGCTGGCGTTAAGTTAACGGGCGGTATGCTCGTACCTCGTTAACTCCGTCGCTAGCCACGAGCAAATTATTGCTTCCGTTTCGATAGCCGCGCGAAAACAGCGCGAGAAAAATCACGAATCCCATGCGGATTAGCGCGAGCGTTGCGCAAGCTGCATAAGGATTGCGTGACAGACTGCACCGCATCGCACCCGGAGCGATGATGCGTTCTCTCGAAGGTGCATGTTGCCGACCAAAAACAATCAAGCAGCGGTAGAATGTAACGTGAGATTGCGGAATATTTCACCGAAAGTCTACCCATGTAAGAGTTATACAACGAGCTAACAAAAACGATTATATAATGACGGTAGTAATAATAATTTAATTAAAATATAGTTTTATTTATTAATTTAATTTTGAAATGTGTCTTTATTAAATCAAAATATTGCAAATTATTTAGAACCCATATATTGCGTCGCATTTTTACGGTTTAATAAAAATTTCTATAATGAAAAATTGTACAATTTTATATTATTCTACTTGCTATTGCAAAAGTGGCTGAGCAACAAAGGAAGGTCATGACAATTAAAAACAATTTGCAACTTTTGTATGTTGTATTATATAATTTATACAACTTTTAGGTATGCGCGTGCCCTGTTTGTCGCTTAGGATTTTATGACTCGTAATAAATTTATCCGATCGTGCATACAATAGGATATGGAATATTGTATTATTAAATCGAGAGAGGCCAGCCGTGTGCACCTGTTACGGACATCTCCCGCGTAATCCATATTTTACAAACGCAATATCGATAGCCGCCAGCGAGATATTTCCTTTGTTCTCATGCCTAGAATTAACATCATTAATAAATTGCAGCATCGAGAATGACTAGCAATGCTTCGTTCATATACTAAATCGCGAATTTATAAAGAATAATCGTAGAGATGACTATCATCCAAGGGCGAAAAATATCTTATAAAATTGCAATACCATCAACGGAGCACGGACAATTACAAAGCGCGCAACTGTCAAAATACTGGAAGCTTTAATCATTTTTTTTTAACTATTATTTTTTGTTTTTAAAACGGAGACAGCTTTCTACAGACATGAGTGAAAAAACTGTAAACGTGAAAGTGCGCGAGTATCTCAATTTAATTTTTACCTATCCAACAAATTACGATATAATTATTAATTATAACAAACAAATTATTATATTAACAATCCGCATTTCTGGCAATCTGGAGATCTAATTAACCTAATTGTTTATTATTAATTCATCCGATAGCGTTATTCAAATTAATACATCCCGGAACATCCGCGGAACAAATGTGGAAATCAATGTTCGCACATGCGAAGATGGAATATAACTATTAGTGTAAAAGTTAATTATTAGTGGAAAGTTATTAATAGGGATTGAAAATAACATCAAAACTATTATTTTCGGTACCTCTCAATATTAAGTAATAAATACAGTAAATTCAAGGCTAAAAGGAATCTACGCTGTAATTCGTGCGCTGAATATAATATACAATAAGTAATAAATAAAACCTGAACTCTAAATATACCGATGTCTTGCGGTAATACTAATATTATTTCGATATATTAGGTGTTGGAATTAATTCGTAGCGTTTTTTAATGAAAGAATGTTATTTATTTCACATGAGCATTAAAAAATACATTAATGAAAGTACTTCCCATCACTTGTAAAACGCTACGAATTAATTCCAACACCTAATAATATTAATTAGAACGCTAATATATCAAGCCAATTTATAATTTATTGCAAATTTACATTTTTATTTATAAATATATATATATATATATATATATATATGCGTATAAAGATTTATATTTAAAATATATATTATACAATACGCATATTTTACGAAATATTTTTCAGAAGAAAAAAATTATTTGTATGTAAATAATGTCACTCGAAATTTACAAAAAGATTTCATGACATGCAATTCACCGAATTTTTTTCATTCTTTCACAAGTTAAAAACACAAGTTAAATTGTTTATTTTATTAATCGCATAAATGAAAAAATACAGATTTCAAAAAAAATTTGATCGATAAGTGAAAAAATATACTGAATAATCGATAAAATGCTTTCATTTGGATAATACGCAAACTCGTTAATTTAGAAGTAATGTGAAAGATTAATATCGGCATTGTGCCATTTTCATAATACAAATTCAGTCACAAAGCCAGATAAATTGTCTGAGCTTTTTTTTGCCATTTTGTTATTCATCAGACGAGATCAAGATGACGGATGCTTCCACTTTTTCACCTCGCGTATCAAAACTTATGTTAATGTTTCCTACGAACGTGGACTTTACCCTTTTTTGATATTATCATATCAAAAAGGATCTACGCAAAACATTTTCTTCATATGCGCACGTCGATATTGGCTGATTTAAGGCCACATTAATACTATAATTTCTCAGCGAAAGCACATAATGTCGCGCCGTTAGATAAAATAAATAAAAGTGGTCCATTAGTTATTACGTGTGTGAAGCAATGAACGTGTAAAAATAAACCTCTTATTCAAAGAAAAGAATATTTACACCGTCTTTTCTCGAAGTATCACGCTTTTAGCATAATTTACCATTAAAATATCGATTTTCTCATCAAAATTAATAAAAACGACATTACAACACAGAGAAGATATTTCTAAATATACATATACGGATAAACAAAAATTAAATTAAAAAAAGAAATAATGGACAAGCATTAATTTATTAAAAATAAATTAGTCAATACAACAAAAGTTAAGATACGAAACTGGACTATATAGTTTATTAATTAGTAAAATTAACAAATTTTTATTATAATCAAAGTAAAATTGGTATGAGTTAAACAATAAAAATTATAAAGTTATATATAACTCGATATTCATCGAAACTTCCTCTTTTAAAATTAAAAGGTGATGGTGTCAATATTATTAATAGTACCTAAATAAGATGATATGACGAAAGAATGTCAATGTTATAAGATAAACACATATTACAAGCAAATTAAAGAATAACAGACAATGCAATTGGAACAGAATGGATATGACATTGCGATAAATATGCCTGCGGGAGGAGTCTTTTGGCAAACTTGAGAAAAGTTCCGCGTTTTATATATTCTTGAATGACTTGAAATCATCTAACGAGGCCTCCGTACTTTAGTGGCCAGCTTTTAGACACTTTTAACACAAACCGAGGGTTTTGAATTCGCGTGTGGAATATTCCATGCGAAATCCAGACGTAACCCGAGAGCCACTCCCGCCCGCCACTGTGTCCTCGTTCGCTTTGAATTTATTATAACTTCGCGAACAGGGATGTGTCTGTATATACATATATATATATATATACATATACACATATATATATGTATTTCTGTCCGAATACACCCTTCCGCGACGCGCGCCTCGGGTCATTCCTGCAGAAATTCAATTCGTTATACGCCCCTGTGCGCGTTATTTTATTATGTCCAGACACCGCAAAAAACCACACTGGGATGTGCAAACTTTTTCCTCGAGAACGACATCCAGAGAATTTCCGGCGTTGTTCGCCTTCTCTCTTCTTATCCTCTCAACATTATATATAAATGTCAAAGAAGAAATGTCGCCCCTTTAATGATAAAGATTTCAATAGCTCTTGAATAGCTCTAGAAATTATTAATATTTAGGTAAACGGAGTTTGAGTAGAGTTACTATTATTATTCACAGTTTCGAGTATAAGTTATTGACATACGTCAACGAAACACTTTGAATTGAAGCCTTAATTGCATTTCTCCAAATATACAATTATGAAATCCAAGATGTGTAAAAATCTCTCACATATCTTCGTCATATAACTATGTTACTTAAAAAAAAAAAATTAGATCGCGCATCTACGACATCGTACGTGTGTTCTTTTATTCGTCTTTTCTCTTTCAGTTTCCTATTCCTCTTTTGTCCGATATAAATTTACACGTGGATAGAAAATCTGCTCCCGTATATTCCGAAGAGACTTTACCACTAGACGGACGCGCGTCCACGCATACATGATGCATGCTATCTCGCGGAGACAAAGGCTATCCAGCCACACCTAATGTTTGGCACGCTGAATGTCTTGTGTAAATTGGCTTACCACACGTAGAAAGAGAGAGAACAAAAAAAGAAACATATAACTAACCTAAATTTCTGTCACTTCCTAGTTTATTCCATTTTAAAATTGACTTTTCGAGATAACGACATAATTAAGAATGTTTTATATATTTTTTCAAAATGATAAAATTATGAAAAAAAATTACAGATTATTCTAAATCACGTTCAAAAATAATACGACAAATTTGATGACGATTTATTATCTGGATATAAGTTACTTTAATAAATAGTATTTTTTTAATCTGTGCTCCAATAAAAATATATGGAAATGTATTATAAAATAAATGATAAAAATCTCAATTTTTTAAATACATTGTATTCAAGATTATTTATGTAGAGTTACATTGCGGTGCATGAACTAGTCCAATAAATAAACAAAATATTTATTTGTTCTATATCTTTGTAATTAATCAGTGAATCGCAATGAAATTTTGCATAAATTATTTTGAATATTTAAAATACTTATAAAAAAAAAATATAAGTTCTCTCTTTTAAAATTTTAATTTTTAACAATAAAAATAATAAATAAAATAAATAAATTACAAAACTATGTTATTAAACAAAAATATAATCTTATTCACACAACTTTCATATGTATATAATTTGAAGTGTAAATATTAAACATACTTCTAAATTTAATTTTCTTTGCAGAGAGATTGTACGTTTAATACATCCTTAATAAACATAGAATAAAGGAGCATATAACTACAGCTAAAGATATTTATTTAGAGATGAAGTAATATATTTCGAATTAATACGTTAACATATAATATTTGTTTAATTCAAAATATATTACTTTATCTCTAAAAAAAACATCTTTAGCTGTGGCTATATGCTCCTTTGTGATTGACGTTTCTATCAAGACCATTTGACCATCATCAGTACAGAACGTCAGTGTTAGAATTAAATTAACAATGGAAGTCTTCTACGTATGTCATTGCTTCGATGTTAAACATCCTTAATAACTTTCGTGCTATTATATTAATGATTGATAATAACAATTGCAATTTCCTAATAAAAAATAAAAGATAAAGAAGAGGGGGCATGCAAAACATCTCTCTTCTTATTTTTGTTTTCTTCGCAAAATTTATTATGAAGTTTGACGTAAAAAATAAGAAGAAAAACAAGACCACACGCGCGCGTTTGTGACATTTCTATACCGCTCACGTCTTAAGCAGGTTCTTTTATTTCACACATATAAATATGAGTTCTAATGTGATATTAACATCGAATGAATCGACAAAAATTTGTATGTTAGTCACACATTACGTCATTAATTAATTATAAAATCCACCAATAAATCGCATTTTTATAACAAGCCATATAAACACATTGCATAATACATTAAACATGATGTGCGAGTTGGATGAAAAACAACCTTCAGAGAAAAAAATAGGAATTTTTTAATTATAAAAATTGCAAAAGAAAGAAGTGACAAATGAAGGATATAAATAAACGAAAATTTACGAAATTTGAATTTTTAATTTCGAAAAAATTATATATATATAAAAATTATATATATATAAAATTACATATATAAAAAATCATATATATAAAAATGGAGTAAAAATGCTCGTATATTCTCTTAAAAAAATTAACACAATATCATGGCTTATTTCGAGCTATAATTAAATTATAATTAAATTAACTTAAAATTAATATAATTGAACAGACGTTTCGGCTTACAAAGCCTTCTTCAGTCGCAACGCAGAAATATAATTTCAAATATAATTTTACAACGAATAACGAATAACGGATACAAAATTTAAAAACCTTCAATGATGAAGTGTCAAAATATAAAAAAATAAAAGAATATGAAAAAATATAAAAAAAAGAAAAATTCAAACGTCAATAAGTATCCCGTCAGACAAAAAGCTAGGATACAACATTTGAATACTTCAGTCAATAGTAGATCAATTATGTACATCAATAAAAATAGATTTGCCAAATTCCTCGGTTGAGATCGAGAATTCAGTTTGTCACAGACTTGTACTGTATCACTTGTGCAATTTTTAATAAACGATTCTAATAAAATTACAAAGTCTATTAATAAATCCAAAAACATGATTGGCTATAGGTACTTAAACAAGTTTAATAAATTTATTAAAGTTCAAGGACAAAAATCAACGTGATAAAAATAATAATATATTTCACATTAATAATATATCGTAAATCTATTTGATTCTACAGAATATCATAAAATACTCGTAATGAAAGAATTCTTAAATCGTTTGATACAAGTCTGTGACAAACTGGATTCTCGATCTCAACCAAGAAATTTGGCAAATCTATTTTTATTGATGAACATAATTGATCTACTATTGACTGAAATATCCAAATGTTCCTAGCTTTTTGTCATCTGGCGGAATATTTATTGACGTTTGAATTGTTCTTTTTTTTTTATTTTTTCATATTCTTTTATTTTTTTATATTTTGACATTTCACCATTGAAGGTTTTTAAATTTTGTATCCGTTATTCGTTATTCGTTAATGTGAGATTATATTTCTGCATTGCGATATTAAAGAAGGCTTCGTAAACCGAAATGTCTGTTCAATTATATTAATTTTAAGTTAATTTAATTATAGCTCGAAATAAGCCATGATATTATGTCATATATAAAGTTAGTTTTTGATTTTCGAAATTAAAGATTCGAGTTTCACAAATTTTCATTTATTTATATATCGATATAAAATTTTTATATCTTTTATTTCAATGTTAGATTAAGCGCAATATACATATATAGGCAAAAAACGTTTTTACGATTAATCTAATATTGAAATAAAAGATAACAAAATTCAACAAATATTTGATTTATTATCAGAAGGATCATAAGTCAAATTTCCATATAAGAGGCGATGATCGCTTTATTGTTGGTGTTGGTCCACATACAGACACATAAGGGAATTGCATTCTCGTTACGTATGCACAGCGTATGGCCGAGTGTTCGACCCGAGCGTTGTCATTATCGTTGCGATTATGCATATTCAGATAAGCAATCAACACCATTGAGGCAGCGGGCAAGGGTCGCGCAGTCTGAAACGAGGATTTACTCGAGAGCTGCAAACGGAACCATAGAGAAAGGATTCTAAATAACGCTTTTCTTCTTCAAAAAAAACTATGTAGAAAGTTTTAACAAAAAAAAAATAGATAAAACAGATAAAGATAGAACACTGCAGGATCCAAAAAATACGAAAATTTCTGAAAGAAAAAAAAATTATATTCAATTATATTTAATTATATGAATTAAAAAATCGTCTCCGTATTTTTTATACCTTCTTTTTAACGACTCTAGTAATTATGACTTTCACGTTTAAATTCTTATCTCTTTAGTCCAACGAGACTCTTTCAATTCCTGAAAAGGCGTTCTCCGAAAACGACGACTATAAGGACGTTTAATAACCGGGCCAACATTATCCTAGAAATTGCTTGAAGCGCCTGACGCGAGCCAGCCTCGCAATTTCGTTCTTGGAAGAAGGAGCTACTAAATCCTGAGGAAAAGTGTCCTTGCTGGCGTATCGTCGTCAGTCAGATCGCATAATCGGCGATTTTTTTCTCCGGGACGAGCTGACGTATCGCGTAAGTAGAAAAAGGCCACGAGAAAAGACGAGAAGACGAACGACTGTAGAAGAGAATGAAATATACACTGTGTCTTAGATATTCTTATTAAGAAGAGAAAAAAAAGAGGAAATTTTGAAATTTTCAAAACGTGAAATTGGGTGTGTCTTCCAACAAGAGACACAGTCAACACAGTGATCATCTTATCTTTATTTAATATTGGCAAACGACAAGGATGTAATGATCTAATGTGTCACATCGTGTTATCTATGTCGCTTGTTGGAAGGCACACTAGATAAGTAGAATGAGAGACATAAGAGATAAAAACATATCTTAAAAAGTATGTTAAAGCGCTCCCGAGTGTATATATACTCAGTCCAGCCATATTGATCGTGATGTCATAAGCGAGAAAAGTGTCGTAAGTGACACGTTGATTTTTCTTGTATGCCATTTGTAAATAAAGAGAATTTGAATTAAATGATGAGATCGCTTTAAAACACTTATAAAAATGGACGAAATTATCCTCTCCCTTGAATCAGTAAATAGTTGTAAAAAGCATGTAAAGTTCACTAGTTTTTATTCAATGCGTATGCATAGCTTATTTTCACTTCACGAGCCTTTTCAACTCTTTACTTACATCAGAGGAGATAAGGAGAATCTTCGTCCATTTTTGTAATATTGGGTGGCTCCATATATTCGTTCGGTTTTTGTTAGTAGTGCAAAAACGGAGAATCATATCATTGATTAAAATTCATTCTTTGTATGAAAAAAACTTGTTTCATTTTACCTTCATAAACCGAACGAATATATGGATCCATCCAATATTTTAAAACGATCTTATCATTTCATTTCATCCAAATTCTCTTTATTTACAAATGGTATGCAAGAAAAATCAACGTGTCATTTCTCGCTTATGACGTCACCGCCGGTTACAATTCAATAAGACTGAAGTGACTACTCAGGAACTTTAACATCAAGATATGTACATATCTTTAAATCGATAATTAAAAATAAAAGAATTAATGAAAAAATTTAGAAATAATGAAATAATATTTCTTATCTAATGTTACACGAATGTCTTAAAATCATGTTTTCACTTTGCACTTAAAGAGGCACTTAATGTTAAAAATAGCAAGACCGTGAAGAAATTCGCTGAAAAATCTGCGACTAACATAGGAGGCGCGTGATAACTCGGGCACCCGGTATAATGTTTTAATTTCGCGGAAAATCTGACGATGTAATTTCTGGAGTAGGGCGACGCCCGGCAATTGTTTCAGTCGGCTTTCACCCCCCGCATTATTCATGAGTCGACCCCTCCTTTTTTCGCCAACAAGAAGAACGACGGTCCTTCTCCAGTTCTGCTGGTTTCTTCTCCTTGTGTGATCCTTTTTCTTTTCCCTCCGGAGATGATCATTTTTGTGAAATCTTCAGTTCATAGGCATTCGGACATTATTAGTCTTTGCATTAACCCCAAAAGAGATCAATAATCCCCTTATTCTTATATAATTCTCAATTCTTTATATGAGATCTGAAAGAATTTAGAATTATAAAGAAGGAAGATTATTGAAAGATAATTGATATAGTTTACATACATTTTTGGTGATCATAACATCAAGACATAAGTTTATGAAAATAATGGAAATAATGAAAAAAATTCAAATGGTTTAATGTTTTTCATGTAAATTATGTCGAGCATAATACCATTCATTTGTTTTGAATACGAAGCTTTAATATACGATTTCTATTTCTCTGTTTGTAAAATATTTTCATAATGCTTCACGATTTGTATTTCAATGTGTCTGCCTTTATAAAAGCGCGCACATACAATATTCTAATAAAAGATGTATTAATTTACATATTGTTTACAAATGATACCTTGTATCGCGTGTTTACGCGACCGCTATACAGTAGGTACGCAAATCCAAATTAGTTGTGAACCAATTTTAATTGCGCTAATTGTCATAATTTCCACGAAATTCTGGTCCACCACCGCGGATGCTGAGCAGCCTCGCACAGTTGCCGGAAATCGCTGTAATTCGGAACGAGTAATACTCGGAGAATAGCATTTTCCATCCTCCGTAGAATTCCTTAATGGTATATATCACCTCTCATAATTCCCTGGGAAACTTTATGACCCTTTTTCCGCGAGACACAATATAAAACATAAAAATAAATGGGCCGATTCATAAATTACAATAAGGAGAAGCATGTTTATGTTAATAAAGCAAAATTTATCATAAAAGTATTTAAACTGATTCTTACAATTTTATATTATAAGTATCATACTTTTTATTATATTTTATTTATATTTTATCTTATATAATAAATACATATCTTATGATGTATATGTATATAAACAACAATTTATAATAATTTATAAATTTTTTTCTTACCGAACTTACAGCATAAAATTGACTGCTATTTTCTGATGCACTCAATATAATTTTATCGTGTATCGCTAACGTTATATCCTAACTTCTTAGTTCTTATGTTTTATTCCTATATATCTCGTCGAATCTTGGGATTCTAAAGAAGGTGAAGAAGCCGCAAAGGATATCGCCTCGAGCTTTCCTTTCCTCTTTCGCATATTTCCATCAGGTAAAGGCCGGATGAGAATCCCGAAGAGGCCCATTTGTTCCGTGCACCGCGTACTTAAATCCCTGTTGCACTTGCCAAAGGATTCCATATTGCGTCTTACTTTGATTGGAAAGCTTTTATTTCCCTGTATTTTCGTCACGTTTCTCTTTCTCGGTTTATAACGAAAGAATTTTTAAAGATTACATCATGCTATCTTTTTAAAATAAAATTCATTAATTACTTTTACATTATTTTTAATTTTTAACGTTAAATTCTTATTAATTTGTTATAACAAAGGAATATCTTCGATTATTAATTATGGATACGACATTATCAATACTTCCAACGATAAATGAATAATGATGATATTTCTATTGGAGATTTATACATTTCTGAGTGCAGTCAGCATTTACTATTCACGAATAGCGTTTACATGCTAATAGACGTTTACGAACGATCGATCGGTGCAGCTTGCGACCTCGCCAAGGCATTTCGCAACGCGACAAGTTAAATTAATAAGCCGTACATCGTAGTCGAGAGTGCAGGCTTTATTCAGTCGAACGGCGAGAAGACGTCATAGTGCGACGCGTGGCTATTGCAATTCCTGCCAGAGTCTCGTTAGCGGTGCAGTTAGCAATGTACAGCTTCGCAAACGAGGCGAACCGCAATCCTAAAGCGTTACGATTTCTCCTTTCGAGGAGAAAGCGGGCAAAAGGGTTGATGCGGAAATAGCACGTAGCGAACGCGACTCCTTTTGGTTATCCTGTCGCCGCAGGATAATCAGTCGAGGAAAGCGTCCTGTTATTACTCGTGTAAACACATATTAGCACACCTTTTCCACACTAATGCATTTTCTTCGATATCATAAACGCTCATCAATTTTACGGGTTAGAAATAACGAAAGACGAAACAAGAAATTTTGTGCAATTTTGTAATCGAATAATTTTATTAAATAAAGCTGAATTTTTTGTCTTAATACAAATGATTTCTTATAAAACAATTCTGAGTGTTTAAAGGAAAAAAAGATTGAACATACATGAGCTTTAAATGCGTCTTAAAAAAAAATGGCTCATTTATAATATAACAATTATTATTACAAGTTCTATTTTCGATTTTATTTCGATACGAGAATCTCATGCATAAATAAAAGAACTGCACTAAAACTATACATTCAATAAAAATTATTGAAATATATTGATTTCATAATAAGTAAAAAGAATAGCTGATTTTTCTTATTTCTCATCCGCCCCCGGCAATCTGATACTTTAGATATTCATCATTTTATTAAAATTTTTCCATGAAAATATCTTAGGTACTAATTTCATATATTTTATCTTTAGTATTTTATTAACATTTGTAATTTAATTTTGTAATCGATATTATTTCATAGATGATATAAAAACGTTGAAAAATTATTGAATACAGATACTTTAGAAGATTAAAGATTTGAAACTAAATATTTTCTTCTCAGAAATATATAATAACTCATGAAATAATTTTGTTCTTTAGTATTAATATGTTACTATATTTTTACATAATTTCAGATTAATATAATCAGTTAGTAAATACTAGAGAAATTAATTAGCATTCATATATTTTGGTAGATAATTATCATTTTCAAATACATATTATAAAATATATAATTAAAGAAATTAAATTTATATAATAAATTTAATTTCTGTGTGAAAAAATTCGTGGCGGTTTTTTAGTAAAATTCAAGTGTTTTCCTTAAAGTATTAAAATCAATTTATTTAAATCAAATATGCTCCATTATTTTAAATAATATTTTGCCATTTTTGGAGCAGAGCCCATCGCAATATTGAGCAATATTATCTATCTTATATATGTATTTTGCTAAACTTTATGCTATCAGAAGTAGCAAATTGAAATATCATGGCTAATTACAGCACTAATTAGCATAAGATTTTTCATAGATCTTGGTGATAGTAAATAGCATCATTTAATTTAAATTATAATTTAAAATTTAAGGTGATATGGAAAAATATAAAGTAACAGAACTATATTAAGCCTATACATTCAAATAAAAATAATTATTGGAATATATTGATCTCATAATAAGTAAAAGGAATATGGAGTTTTGATTTTTTTTATTTCTCATCTGCCTCCCTTACCAAGTATGTAAATATGAAACCGGAATTTTTTTATAGAAAATACACGCTTATTGCATGAAAATGATAAAAAATATTTTATTCGAAGTATTGCCCATCGCTAGCTATACATTTTTCCCACCTGTCTGATAATTTGTGGATGCCACGCCAAAAAAATTGTTGCTCTTTTGAGCCAAACCAGTCATCTAGCCATTTTCGTACATCTTCGTAAGAAGTGAAGCGCTGCTGAGCAAGTGCGTGTTCCATCGATGCAAATAAGTAATAATCGGACGGAGCCAAGTCTGATGAGTACGCCGCATGCGAAAGTATTTCCCAATCAAACGCCTCAATCGTTTCCTTGACCAGTTTTGCTGTGTATGATGGTGCATTATTATGAAGCAAAATCACTTTGTGTTGCCTTTTTTGATATTCCGGTCGTTTTTCACGCAAAGCTTGATTCAAATTGATCATTTGTTGTTGGTAGAGTTCAGTATTAACGATTTCGCTAGGTTTTAGCAGCTCATAATAGATCACACCTTTCTGATCCCACCAAACACAGAGCATTGTCTTCCGTCCATAGCGATTTGGCCTTGCAGTCGATGTCGATGGTTCGCCTGGAGTTACCCATGATCTTTTACGCTTAGGATTCTCAAAATATATCCACTTTTTATCGCCAGTCACAATTCGATGGAGAAATGACTTTCTTTTGTACCTGGCGAGCAGCATTTCGCAAATGGTTTTTCGGTTTTCCTGCTGTCTTTCATTCAGTTCATGTGGAACCCATTTTCCCATCTTCTGGATCTTTCCCATGGATTTCAAACGTATAGAGACGGCTTCTCGTGTCACATTCAATTGATCCGCGAGTTGTTGTTGAGTTTGAGCGTCATCCTCATCCAACAATGCTTGCAATTCGCTGTCTTCAAACTTTTTCGGTGGTTTTCCACGTTCTTCGTTTCTCGCGTCAAAATCGCCACTTTTGAATTTTTTAAACCACTCAAAACACTGTGTTTTACCAAGAGCATACTCACCGTAAGCTTCGACAAGCATTCGATGCGATTCTGCAGCAGTTTTCTTCAAATGATAACAGAAAATCAATGCTGTCCGCAAATCGTAGTTTCTAGGCACAAAATTCGACATGTTCAACGCTATTACAAACTATGCTGTTGTATGAAATTTGTATTGTTGTGAGTTGAAAATCTTTGTCAGATGTCAACAAGGAAATGGCGTCAATGACGCGGTCTGACGGCAACTACATTGACAGCTATGGCCATCTATTGGTAAATTCCGGTTTCATATTTATCTGATAAACAAGCAATCTGTTATTTTAGAGATTTATCACTTTTTTATTAAAATTTTTCCAAATTTTTGAAAATAAAATCTTAAATATTAATTTTATACATTTTGTCTTTAGTATTTTATTAACATTTTTAATTTAATTTTGCAATTGATATTTCATAAATGATATAAAAGCGTTGAAAAATTTTGAAGGATATTAGAAGATTAAAGATTTGAAATTAAATATTTTCTTCTCAGAAAATACAATAAAAAGATAATATTTCATGAAATAATTTTGTTCTCTAATATTAATATGTTATACTATATTTTTACATAAATTTCAGATTAATATAAATAATTGGTTAATAAATACTAGAAATTAATTAGCATTCATAGATCTTGGTAGATAATTATCATTTTTATATATATTTTTTTCAAATATATATAAAATATATAATTGAAGAAATTAAATTTATCTAGTAAATAAAAATTACCTGGAGTTGTTGCCATTATAAATTTCAGAGACTTAGCAAATCTTGAACAAAATAAATTCTGTATTAGTTATTGAACAATATTATCTATCTTATATATTTTGCTAAACTTTATGATATCAGAAGTAGCAAATTAGAATATCATGGCTAATCACATAATTAATTAGCATTCATAGATCTTGGTGATAGTAAATAGCATCATTTAATTTAAAATATAATTTAAAATTTAAGATAATATGGAAAAATATGAATACCTTCATTTCTCTCACACAAGATACTGCTTTATACTTGTGAATTACGAGCAACCTAAACAATAAAATAATTGTATTAGTAAGGTTTGTTATTTTCTATTAAAATTATTTTTTCAGGTTGACTTAAATAATAATCAGTTGGATAAGTATTATGCAAATCATGGTATTCATAGATCTCGATGATTACACATCATTTTCAACATTTATGTAATAAAATAAATTTTTTTTCAATCAAAAGCAAATAATGTAAATTGTAATATATTAAAAGAAAGAATTTCAAAAAGCTAAACCACATTTATGTCAGAATATGTATCCTTGTATAGACGATAAATTGTATGCACGCAAAGATCATAAAAGATGGTTATTTGTAAATAATATTATATTGCGAAGACGTTTAATAATTTAGAATATATCATGATTGTAAAATACATATTCTGACACGGCGGATTACTAAGAAAAAATTCGATAATAAAGATCAAGCTATATGTATAATACTTACCACGTGTGTGTAGCGCAGAATCAACCATAGGCTTCTTCGCGTGAGAATGGCCTCGATTCTAACACAGAGTCAATACGATCAGAATCGAAAATGCGGTGAGCAACAAAAAACAATATGAAGAATAGAAAGTCTAAAAGAATAACATAACCTCAATTGCGCGTTTGAAGCCGGTCACACTTTCCAAAAATGATGACGCAATAACACGTCCGATCACGGTAGACGGCATCCTTTGATGTGATAGCGTAGAATCAATCACAGGACATAGCGAGAAGAACCGGAAGAAGCATGACTGTCGAGTGTCGACTATCGAATTGGTGTGAGATTTTTCAAGATGACGGGAAGAAAGTCAGCAACTGTATTATACATAGAAGGAATATGGCTCGTCTTCGATCTCAACGCCACAAACGGCATGACATAGAATTAATTTTTTGACGTAAATTTTAAAACCCTTGATTTAAAGTTTCAAAGTTTAATTAAAAAATGGCAATTTTTAATAACCATTCACAGCATCCATTCCATTCCTCAAATTTAACAATTATTATCCGTCTAGCATTTACTAACCAATTTTTACATGAAGCATATTTTTAGACTAAAATAAAATACTAATTTATATGATGAAGCACTAAATTTGCGTTTTTCTCAATTAATCAATAATATTTAATTTTTAACAATGTGGGATTACAACAAATCAACAAAACATTCATATGAAATGACGTCAAGACTTCGCATGACATCAAGAAACCCGAATGCGCTAATTTAAACACAATGCGTCATATTGTTGACCATCAATGACCAATGTTTTTTCTTCATTCAACATCAGAAACTGTGTCAACAACATGGCGTATCGCTAATCACACTCTCGTGTCCTTTTCACGTAATCATCTATACATACATCCCCTCTCCTGGATAGATGTTTTACACCCAATTGTTTCCTACTCCATGGAATAATGCAGAATAATGTCAAATGAATTTTTAACATACACAAATCGCAGGAAGAAGCCCTCCAGACGTGTACATAAATTGACATGTAAATGTGCGATCGACACGTGAAGACAGAGATATCTGTCGGCACTTTCTCCCTCTAGGCGAGCACTTTTCCGCTCGGAAAGACGGGAACGATGCGCGAAGTGCCTGGCGTGGAGAAGGAACCGAAGAAAGGCATGTCTTTTCACACGATGCGCAAAGTGATCTTCTTCCAGTAGTTTCAGTAGTTCCAGTATCAAAGCTCGTCGACGACGCAACGTCACGCGACGCGACGCGACGCGACGCCGCTACGGGAGTACCCGTGTCATGCACGGCCCGGATAGGCCTTGCCGTACGTTTCGCTACCTTTCGCCAGCGCTGTCGCTACGAAGGCGCAAGGTGCGCAAGGTGCACACGGGGTGAAGACTATGAGCGCGTTGTCGACCTGTGTAACGTCTGTGACGACTATCGAATTGCCGTCTCTACGGTCGCGGCTTGTCGCCGCCACCGCCAACGCGAACACGAGAATGACCTAAGCCAGCTTGTTGCCGAATCATAACGTGGATGATAAGAAACTGTATCTCGGTATACGATGCAGAACGTACGTCGGATGTGCTGGCTGTTTTGGGTGGGTCTACCGATGCTCGCAGCCTATCCTGTACCGTCACCGCTTGTCGCTGGTACGTCGTTCGCGAGTACACGCCGTTGTCACGAATGTCAATTGACCTGCTGTTCCTTAAACTCTATCACATATGTGCATATGTGTACCCTGTTCTACAGACAGGAAAGTTTAAATGTTGCTTTTCTCCTTTTTCATTTTTTCAAAGTTAAAGAAATAAACTGCTGGTGGCATTGACAAGCAAAAATATAGGATGCTTTCCATTTGTGACAAGTTGACACAAGTTGATACTGTTGTGTTACTCATGGAATGCCAAGAAAGAAAAAATATTTGTACCACTAAATGAAAAGCCTCCATATATAAATCTGTTCTTTGTGACTAAACTAATATAACTTGTTATACTAAAAAAAGAAATAGTGAAACATAAATTTAAACTTTGATAAAAGTATAGATAGAAAGTTTTAATATAGTCCAGTATAGCGACAAAGAATAATACAAATACAGCTTTGTAGTAACGATACTAAATATTAGAGTTAGCATTGAATAACTTTGTTCTTATCGTAGATAATTCATCTCAAGGACGTGCTTCCTGGCAATGGGAACATTATTGGATGCGTTATGCGATTGCTCTGTCGAGCGTCACCGCCACAGCATTAACTTTAGCTGGATGTCTTTGTTGCCAAAGACATAGAAGACCTAAAGGATTTCAGGTAATTTGAAAATTTTTATACTTAAGTTTTCATACCTAAGAAACATAGAAAAAGTGAAACGTTTTCGAACTCTACATTGTTTTCGAACTCTAACACCAATCTCTGCATTTTTTAATTATAGGACAAAGCAGAAAAAAAATACGATCAGGTAACATTGATGTTGCAGGCCCCTTATCTGTTGCCACATAAATTACCATTTAAAACGAGAATGTAAACAAAATTAATTTTAAAAAGAATGTAAACAAAGTTTGACTAATCTTAAAAGTGGTACAGATTCTATCTATGAAGATTCTGTATCTATAAATTATTATATATGTATGTGTGTGTATATATGTATATATATATATATATATATATATATATACACATCAATAATATTTTATATGTATTCCTAAATAAGACAAAATTTGTTTCTTATTTAGATTATATTTTTAAGTTCTTATAGATAGAGTTTAGTACTGTTAGTACATATAAATAGTGCATATATTATTGTAAGGCTAGATCTTTATAATTTAACCTCTTTTAATCTTAAAGAGATGATTTGATTATATCTTTTATAATTCTAAATTATTAGAAACACCCTAAGTTTTTAACTCCTTTTTAAATATGTTTATAAGTAGCATGCGTAGTTAGCAAGAAATCTTTATGTCTGTATCATAGCATGCTATAATTATGCAAAAGCATATAAAACGATACTGTTATATCGTTATAGGAATTCAAGGATGGGAGCAGTACAGGACAAGAAAATGCATTCGATCGCTCTGTCGAAGGATTGGAATTAGATGCCTCCAGAACGTTAGCCGCTTCCGAAAGGGTTCAGTTTGAACCCTTACCAGTGGATTCAATCGTATCCGGAACTAGAAGTGTTCCAAAACATAAAGCAATACCTTTGTCAGCACCGCGTATCGAGGATCAAGATACGGATTACTCTATTCTACAAGAACCATGTAGCGAATGGTTTAACTCCAACGAGCTTTATGTTCCCCGAGAGAAACTCAAATATCTTAGGGAAATAGGTCATGGATGGTTTGGAAAAGTTGTTGAAGGTCGAGCAGATTTGGAACAGTCTAAAGGCATGTCGAAATCAGGCGGTGTAGTAGTAAGAATTCTCACCGAAGAAGCTACTACCAGAGAAAAGGCTTGGTTTCTTGGCGAGGCCACGCCGTACTTAAAACTACGTCACCAAAATGTCTTAGCTTTACTTGGGTTTTGCCTAGAAACCGATCCGTACCTTTTACTGTTTGAATCGTGTCCAGCTGGCGATTTAAAAGGTTTCTTGCTTTCAAACCGCGATAGCAAGTCAAGAGAAGCACTTGCCAAGGAAAATATTCCAATACGAATTGCGATAGATATTGCATCTGGTTTAAAACATATGCATAGTCATGGCTTCGCGCATACGGATCTCTCCGCGAGAAACTGTCTGATTGCTCCAGACTTATCGGCCAAGTTAGGTGATTACGGTACCGGTGTAGAGAAATATCCCGAGGAC
This sequence comes from Acromyrmex echinatior, assembly GCF_024713525.1. Classification (NCBI taxonomy): domain Eukaryota; kingdom Metazoa; phylum Arthropoda; class Insecta; order Hymenoptera; family Formicidae; genus Acromyrmex; species Acromyrmex echinatior. Next base: position 607,760 of record NC_141869.1, read on the forward strand.
TATTATATAGTAGGAGATCGAGCCTTACCCATCAGATGGTCCGCGCCAGAAAGTTTGAACTGTACGGACACTACCATCGAAACGCAAGAGATCACGTTACAAGCCAATATGTGGAGTTACGCGATTCTCCTTTGGGAGATCACTAGTTGGGGAGAAAGACCTTACAACGATATGAACGACGAACAGGTTATTCAGATAATTCTATCTCTGAAAAATCAATTTGTGCCAAACGGCACGAAACTGCTGCAAAATTATCTCACTAATTGTCCGCCAAATATATTTCAAATGATTCGCTTGTGTTTAAATGTCAATGCGAAAGACAGACCTTCCTTGGACGATGTAAAGCTAATTCTCCTGAATGAACAATCGGCACACATAGATTTTGAGCAACGATGGGAGAGTTTACGCGCGAATACTTGCAAACAGCATGTACGCAGTGCTAGCTTACAAGATCTACGTGGTAGTATCGATTCCGATTACTGGACTCATATCGTGGATGACGCACAAATGACAGACTCATTACAGTCTTCGTTTCGTCTTGGACCTGACGAACAAGTGAGGAATATCCCCAAAATGAAGACTACCATGATATTTCAAGAATCTGGCTCGGAAACCGAGGAAGAAAGCTGGAAGGGTCGAATCGAGCAGGGTGTATATACTGAAAAAGTCAAACAAAAGTCCAAGTCTGTAACAGATCTTATGGTGCTTGTACATATCGATCCTGATTCCGACGCAGAATGGTCAATGGGAGCGCAAACGTCAGAGAAGAACGTTAAAAAGAAGTTATCTGTGACCGGTAGCGACAGCGACCTTAGACATACCGTGCCTGCGGATGAGTTTGATGAAGCATTGAAGAAGTTACGAGATCCTTTACCGAGTAACACTACCAATAAAATCTGGTCTGTAGAAAATATACAACAGCCAAAGGTTTTAACTTTGACTACAGATCAAAGTCAGATGCCGATCTTACGTCTCTCTTTGGACAGTACGAGAAAAACTCCGGAAAATAACAATATTGCGCAATCTAATGCAAGCGTGAGTAGTAAGCAGCGCGGCAGTGAAAAACATGTATTAAGACTCTTGTCAAATGGGGATTCGGACGTCCCCCTTCTTCGCTATGTACCTGATCAAACATTTTCCGATGAAGAAGTAGAACAGAAGGAGGACCATGAGATACACGATATACCCCTCGTCAATAAAGGGGACAGTGACGATATTCCTAATGTGAAAGATGCTGAGACCAATACAGTAGACGTTTTACTTTGGAATCACGCATTAGATTCCGCTTTACAACACAAAGTACCAGGCTTCTCGGATGAAGCAGAATTCAACGAATACATAAACACATCGACTGAACAAAGTAATACTAGTGCGCCAGAACTGACTATGTCTACGCCAGATGCACCACAGTTTTGTAACACCTATCCAATTTATACCACTGACGATAGTTTTTCTATTGTAGAAAATGCGGAAATAGAACGAAAACCATTGCCAAATGATGACGAAGAGGAGAGAAAGCAATTATCCACGCCGGATGACGAACAAAGTTCTGATTCCGGTTTTCGAGATAAAGAATCTTGCGAGGAAGAGGAAGCAGTTTGTTCATCCGGCAATCCTCTGTCTTCAGTAAATAGCATTGCAGTTTCCAGATCGTCATATTCCGAAGAAGAGCCATTCCAAATTTTATTTGAGCTAGACACTATTCTTGACGCGGAATATTACACTACTCCCGCTGGTCCTGAAAGTATAACGGAAGATGTAACTTCCACATCCGACATCGAGAAAAATATATATTCGCCTTCGAAACAAAGTACTTTTGACTTAAATCATATTTCTGTTAAAGTTGACGTTACCAATTCCGATTCGACTCACTTGAACGATACAAAGCAGAGTTCGAATCGGGTGAAATATGAAAGTACGATAGAAGACATCGAAACGAAAAATAAGTACGTAACTCCTGAAAAAATGCAGGTATTTAAAACCGATAGTGATATCCGTCAATCACACTATTCAGAAGTGGAGACACACGCCTTAAAATTGGACGCCCTCAATACTCAGCGAGGTGAGTGCTCATTGGGAGATTACGAAAATGAGGATGAGGACAGTTCAACGGTGAGTTTACGTAGCGACAACTCATACGTGTCGTTCAGTATGGAGGAAGAATTCGTAACGGCGATTCGTAACGAACTCAGGGAAAAGTTGCCTCAAGCTCAGATGCAAATCGTGGAATCCTTGGAAGCACACGATGATGAAAATTCTTCCATTTCTGACGACGCATATGGCAAACAGTGGGACGATGAAGATGGCGATGATTTAGCTAATCAAATTAGCGGAGGTGTAGACATTTCGATCAGGTAGTGGGATCTTTGAAAGTAGATTATCTAACAAAGAATTAAATAGTAATTTTTTTCTATTTATTAATATAACTAACTTTCTATTTATTAGTGAATTTTTTTTTCTATTACGTCCAGGTACAATGTATATGGAACACCGCTTAGCCCTATCCTAGAAGAGCGAGAAAGTACCGTCACCTCCGAATCTTTAGTGTCGAATTCTAGAGAAACGTCCGTCGCTTCGAGAGAATCGGTGCCGTCCGAAGATATGCTGTTGGTGGATACTCGTACGAATGAAATGATATTGTTGGAGGGACGATTACAGGATGAAGATCGAGATACGACGAATGGTGATTTGTCCGAGGAGGAAAATTTAGATTACACTTGTTCAGTAGCACGTCCGTTAGAGGATAAGTCGCATATTGTGAAAACGAATGGAGGTGCGCCGTTACCAAGTCCTGAGGAAGAATCCAAATGGCAACAGTTACCTTCTTTTCCACTACCTTTACCGTTGCAAGATGATTTGATGTCGACGAGTTTTGTCACCGAACGCGAATGCTGTAGTCAAGATGAAGACGAAGAGGAGGAGGAGGAAGAGGAAGAGGAAGAAGAAGTGGAAGAGGAAGAAGATGAAGATGGAGAAGAAGATGAGGATAACAGTTCTAGCTCCGGTGAATTTGTGTGGAAGGTATATCATTTCAAAAATAATATGGCACTAAGTATCTCTTATTGTTTTTTTTTCCAATCTCGATCAAAATTTATATTTTATAGAGGTATAACGAGCTACACATCGAGCAGATACGAATCAGAAGTACTGTGAATAACGATAAAACGAACACAGCGACGAGTGCCGAATTAGAGGAAGAATTAGCTGTCGAGGACGAAGAGGAGGAAGAAGAATTCACACCTTCTGCCTGGAATGCTGCTTTAGCACCACATCGATCGGCACTGAGGTCTCCGGACAAAACGTTAAAATCAGGAGTAAATACCATATAAATAATAAATATTACATATATAAAATTATTCGCACTCATATCCTTGTATCACAATCAGTGATCATTAATGATATTCTTCTCATTCTTTTGATCGCCGCCAGGATGAGTTGGTAGGTGTGTCGATTACTTAAGTACAGAGCAATGCATGTAGTTTTAACATTCCTCTCCCGTGACTCTTTCCCTTGCAGAAATTTAATTTGAGGTACTTAGCGCACGTACTTTTCATGAATGTACACACTAGACATGCTAAATATAAATATAAGCATATATTTCCCTACGATCAAATTGACAATGCATGATTTGTCTAGGATCAGAAGAAGAGCGTGTGGTTCAAGAAACAACGCTATCAATGCGTGTACGAGTACCCAAAGGAAACGTTACCAGCGGACAGTCAAGGGGATACTGTTACCAACTCGGAACCAACGTCATATTCTGGTATACTTTTTACGATCGATAAATATTTTGTATCTATGAAAAATATTTCTCTTAAAAGTTGAACATTAGGAAAACAAATGTCTGAACTCGAATAAAAATAAACGATTCATTTGTTATTCTTTACATTTTAGATTGGGAAGAAATGATGAATGAACCACGATTAGATCTATATCCTTTAGATTATGATGATACCAATCATGTTGGTATGTATGAATTTACCAAGGCTTTTATACAATATATCGCATTTTTTTTTCAATTTCTGTAATGCAAGATGGCGTTTACTTTTGTTACAGGAAACGAAGAATTTTTTGTATCTAGTTCAAATCGACCGTTTCAGTTTCAAACTGGTGAAAGTAAATACGTCAGCCAATTTTTTCCTGGTGCAAACGCGACTTCATTTTCTGACGATCGAGATGAAACAGATAGTTGCCGACAAGAGCCGCATCAGAATAACGTTGATTTTGCGCATGAATATGACCAAGGTCAGCAGCATCAGTTAGGAGAGTTAAGACACACTAGAGATCGTTTGAAATTAAACTTGGTATCATCGAATGGAATACCGTCCGCCCCGTTTGTTCCTGCGAGACAATCGCTCGAAGAAGAGCAATTAGATATTAAAGAGAATCACGAACCGGAACTCTTAGAGAAAGTCACGCAGGACCAATATATTGTATCGAGTTCAATAAATGACACATTACCAAAGGTGCCTCATGAAGATGTTCAGGTCGATTCATCTTCTACAAGAATTTCTCAGTGTGATAGTCAAGAGACGCTGGAGCCCACCGAGAAGTGCAGTGTTTTAGCTCGTGATTAAAATGAGACTAAAGTCTGTAATGGAATTTTAGGACAGTTTAGTATACACAAATCCGTCCGAAATAATCTCGTCGTGAAAATGTGGTGATTCTCTTTGTTAGCGCACACACGATCTGATGGATTATCACCAATGAGATTATTACTACGACACTATTACTACGAATCTCGAACAAATGTATATAAGAAAGATGTAGCCAATATTACTCGAGGCTATACAAATCGATCGGTTGTAATATGGATCTTGTTAGCGAAGTTGTTATGATTGTTCTGTAACAAATATGGAAAAACGTGTCAATATATAGATAGTCGCGGCTTTATATTATTAATAAAGCTTATTCGTATGACGGTTTATAGTCAAAGAACAAAGTAAGTAACAACGGAGGAGCTGTATAAAATGTGGACATATGAGTATTAATTCTAGACAATCGATTTGTAGAAGCTACATCGAATTACGATGAACAATTCGTTGCGCGTGTAAATAATTATTATTTATAATGTAATTGTTAAACGAGCAGTAGTGCCTATGTAGAACAATTATTTTTGTGACTCCTCTATAAGAAACTCGATATATAACCGTCTTTCATGTCATCTTGTTCTTCTCTGCCAACACTCATTGTCATATTTCTTGATATTAATTATATTATTAACAAATCTGCTCTCTACACTATCAAAGTATTATATAGTAAAGTATACGGGACTGCCATCCCACTTTTAAAGATTCAAGGTAGCAAAGGAAAAATACGAAAATACTTGCACGACTAATTTTCTATATGATATATACACGATATATTGATAGACTTTTACTTTTATTATAGATCTGTGATGAGAAGAATATAGTACGTACATTGATATGTTTTATATTGGATTTAAAACCATTATATTATATTGAATGAGAAACAAGACAAGAGCTCTTGCATTATCGAATATGTTTAAATTGGAAATTCGCATATATTGTACTAAAGCGAGAATCTTTCAAGCCAGTTTGTTTTAATGAATGCGTGATAACAAAAAAAAAGCGATTATGTTATAGAAAATTTTGCCTTCTCTGTAATAATATAATAGAAATCTCGAACAGAAATCTCAGATATTTATCTTTATGCTAACAGATAACTTTGTGCGTTTACGGTATATTTGCTTCACGATACATATAAAAGTGTGCAATACAAATAAATAACTGTTAATAAGTTCAATATGATACATTGTGTGTAAAGGATATTCTATAAATCTAAAATATTCGCGGAAACTCGATATAAATACGATCGCAAATGCTGTTTTAGAGAAATTTTTACAAATATTTGTTT